>NC_065514.1:37997033-38003345 GCF_006386435.1 Epinephelus moara
ATGAGGTTGTTATGCACAACTCCTCTTTGTTTAATTTTAGATTTAAATAATTTAGGTGGTCGGGGGACAGACACCGTTTGTATAAAACTATGAAAACTATGGCTGGGTAACTGAACTAGAACCTCAGAGAGAGCACATGTGGCGTCTCTGTTTCCACCACTGCATTAACTGCTCTTAGGTCGTGCACTAAGCGATAGTCTGAGGAATTTGGTTTCTTGATTGGAAAAATGGCCGTGTTGCAGGGACTTCTAGTTTTGACCAGAGCTCCAGCTTTTACCAGGCCCTCAATTGTGGGTCGGATACCGTCAATGGCATGTTGCTGGAGAGGATACTGCCTCTGGTATGGTAGGCTAACATGTGGTTTTAGTGTGATGCGGACAGATTGCGCTGATTTTATCAAGCCTACGTCTGTTTTATGTGCTGTCCATAGCTGTGGTGGAACTTTACTCAGCAACTGTGCATGTTCTTCTGTGACGGCCATCTGTGTGGGAGTAGTACCATCTACAAGTACCTTGTCTGCTTCATCACCTGTCTTAGTTGAGATTCTGATGTATTGTTTGTCATCTGAAATGTGGATGTATTTATTCTCGGTGGGTAACCACTCTCGCACCTGCAGCACACGCCTGACCATAGGACCCAGATGATGAGACTCATAACCTTCTGCTATCAACAGTGTAACATGTGGTGTAGAATTTGGCACCTGAAACCACCCAGCTAATTCTTCTGGGAGGCGGATGGCTGCCGCCACACCTTGAGGTCCTAAATACATGTCTTCACTAGTCAGAAGACATGGTTTGGACATGGACATGGTTTTTTATTGAGCACTGCGTCCCAGCATTCTTGATAATCTACATGAGTCTGGTCTGCGTCATACATGAGCGTGCAGTGGCAGAGTGGGAGTGTGTGCTGTGTCAAAATGTAACCTGACCCGTGGTTCCCACTCACTCCATGTCTGTTTGAGGTGAGACTCTTCTGGTGTCAGTTGGAGCCAGTAGACCAACGCCTGTGGTGTCTTTGTGTCGTTCACGGGCAGCTGTGGCATCATGCTTTGTGGAGGTTCCTCGGGGAAATCTAGATATAATCCATCTTGAGTACACATGATCTTAGCTTTGAGAGGGCACAAAATGTCTCTGCCTAGAAGGTTCACTGGCGTATGAGCTGAGTAGAGTAGGGGTGCAAATATGACTTTTCCTGCGATGAGCATTGGAACGGGCTCTGTCAATGGTATGACTTGTGATTTCCCAGAGAAGCCTATGGTCTTGATGGATGACTTAGAGAGGGGGAGTTTAGAGGCTTCTTTTCCAATGCATGAATATGTAGCCCCTGTGTCCACCATAAAAGGATATGCTTGTTTGTGGATGACAACAGGTATAGTTGGTTCGTCGTGTGGCTGTAATGAAATGACTGGTGACATTACTTCCCCCTCAGGCTTCTCTGGGCAGCCCTACCATGGGCAGCCTGTCTCCGTGTTCAGCCAGTTTTCTGCTGGACCTTCCCATGGATTGACCGGACACTCCCTATGTCGGTGGACGGGCTGGTTACAACCCCAGCATAGGTAGTCAGGTGCAGCAGGATTCACTCCTGGATATCCTGTGTTCATTTCCTGGGGGCCTGATTGCTGATAGGGTGCGGCTTGCTGATAGGTTTGCTGTTGCGGTGGCTGGGGTCCTGGAGGAAAGTTCGGTCCCCCTCTCCATCCTCCTTGGCCTGCTGGTCCTCCCCTTGGTCCGCCTCTGTCTCTGCACCAGCACAAGGTGGCGTTTGCATTGTCAGTGTTCTGCGTGTGGGGAGTGTCTTCTTTCATCTGCTCTTGGCCTTCGTGTCCTTGGCCAAGGTCACTGTGAACCTTCCCTTGACTTGGCCCTCCATTGTTGTTGTTGCTCTTGCCTCCCCTACCGAACGCAGGGGGTACTGTCCCGTCTCTGATGGTGATGTGTCTTGTGGGTATGGTGGTGGTGGTGGTGCTGGTAGGGGCGGGGCTGTGGGTATCACATCCGTCGGTGCCTGTGGGTCCTGTGGATGCTTGCTGCACTCTACTTGCATCATTTGCTTCGGTGCCTGTGGGTCCTGTGGGTCCTGTGGATGCTTGCTGCGCTCTACTTGCACCATTTGCTTCCTATCCCCTACTTGTCTAAACCACCCTAATACCTCCCTTTCTTTAGCCCTTTTGTTCTTTTTCTTATAACTCGCCTTAGTGTCTTTTGCTTCAATGTGTCTTAGTTCTGACTCCATCTCGTCGCAACATGCCAGGTTGAAGGTTCCATCTTTAGGCCAACGATTTTTTCCTGATGTAAGGTTCCATCTTTAGGCCAACGATTTTTTCCTGATGTTCTTTTGTGCCATTTGGTCACACAGCGTCGGATTCGGTTTCTCCGACCTGGGTGTTGTGTTATCACTATCTCTATGGGTGTCAGAACCCCTTTCTCCATCTTTCCTTGGTTGGCTCCCATGAAGCCTTGTTTAACTTCACTTGCTCTTGGAATGTGTGGTTGCTCGTCTGTTTCTTTTGTGCGTATCAGTACTAGTATTTTCCCTACTGTGATGGCAGTTTCGTATTTCTTTTCTCTCC
The DNA here is from genome assembly GCF_006386435.1 of Epinephelus moara. NCBI lineage: Eukaryota > Metazoa > Chordata > Actinopteri > Perciformes > Serranidae > Epinephelus > Epinephelus moara. The sequence goes on from NC_065514.1 coordinate 37,999,603, forward strand.
AGGGGTTATATTCTAATTTATGTGACCGGTCTCCTAGGGGGACTTTGGTTAAACAGCCAAATTTTCCTGTCTCCCAATCAACTTTTCTAGGCACGACAACAATCTGCAATCTTGGATTAAATTCCACTCCGTTCTCTAAATCTTGAAATACTACCTGGTTCAGAGGAAGTGAAGCTACGGGTCCGCTTTTATAATAATCACACACATATTGCAGCAGTGGATCTAATGAGCGAGGAGTCCACAAATCATTCAAAATCGTCTCCCACTGTACACCTGGAAATTCTTCCTTAACTTGTTTCAAATTGGTAAATTTAGTAATTATCCAAAGTTTTAGTCAAATCTCTTGCTCGTCTTGCTACTGCTCCTCACCCTCGTTGTCTATGTAGGTTCTTTCTAACCAGAAATGTGTTCTCATGCCTCTAGTTTCTACTGAACCATCAGTCATGCAATGTTCTTCATCCCAAATTTCGTCACTACTGCTGTCACCCTCTTCCATCCAACTGTTAGCAGCCGGTTTTTAACTTCTCTCTTTTTTATTTTTTTTTATTTTTTATTTTATTACTTTTATTTATTTATAAAGCTAAATGTATTATTTATTTTATTTATTTATAAAGCTGAATTTATTACTTATTTTATTTATAAAACTAAATTTATTACTTATTTTATTTATTTATAAAGCTAAATTAAGATAACAAAAATTTCTGTTTTATTCTCCCCTTAACAGCCAACCAGTTGTATTGAATTCACCCGAGCAACTGGATCGATCAGTGAAACATATGGACTTTAGTTGACACCGTTAGGTTTCCAGTCCCCAGACAATTTGTTGACACTGTTAGGTTACCCTTGTCTGGCTTTATTTCACTGAGACACTGTTAATAACTATCACATTTAACAAACCTTTAAAACAAATCACATAAAACAAACACAGATACCAGATTATGATGAAAACATTCAGGCACCAAAATGTCAAAAGAATTTTCTTTGTAATAACCTTTAAACCAATAGAGATCAGAGCCGAAGTATTAAATTTTAACAAAGCTTTGTTTTTTCTTGTATAAGCCCACTGTTGGCTGTGTGCACTTTTTTATCTACCTCCTACGCTCGTCTTAGTCTAGTCATTAGTCTATTGTGTCCTCAGTCTTTTTATCTACACACGTCTATTCATCTTTACTGTATTCACAACAACTTCTGTCTTCTCCTATAATATTTCCAATTTTTACACTTTGATCGATCGTCATCGCAGTCCTGTCGGCTCCTAGCGACTTTTATCTCTTACCACAGTCCTTTCGAGGCTCCTAGCGATTTATTTCTCCTTACCTACCGTAGTCCTCTCAAGGCTCCTAGCGATATCGCAGTCCCCTCAGGGTTCCTAATGATTTTTATCTCTTTTATCTCTTTACCGCAGTCCCGTCAGGGCTCCTAGCGATATTTATCTCTGTATCTCTTTTATCTCGCAGTCCCCTCAGGGCTCCTAGCGATTTTCATCTCTTTTATCTCTTTACGGCAGTCTCCTCAGGGCTCCTAGCGATATTTGCCTCTTTTATCTCTTCGCAGTCCCCTCAGGGCTCCTAGCGATATTTACCTCTTTAGCATTCTGCCCGTGCAGACCTGTTTTCTAACACAGCTCCCCTGCTTTCAAGCTTGAGGTGTTGCGAGATTAACAGTGGTATCCACAGAATGCTTTTATCTATTATTTAGCTTATTTTTCCTTTTTTTTTTCTTCACGTGATTTATTTTCTGCTGTACTGTACTCAACACTTCTTTTATGTCTTTAACACACACACATTCTCATTCTCTGCCTGCTTATCACTCTAGCTTACACACACACTCATTCTCTGCCTGCTTGGTTACACACACACTCATTCTCTCTGCATGCTTATCTCTCTGGCTTACACACACACACACACACACTCACTCCGCACCAAGGTCACACTGTGTTGCACTAGATTCAGTTGTCTCCAGCAATATACCAGCTATGTCCCAATGTTGTGTTATTAGTTAGTAATTATTACATCACATTTTAGGTTCTTTAGGAGAGGAATTTGTCAAATACCTCCGACCTGGGCGGCTCCCAACACTGCACCTCAGACGCACCCGGTTTGGGCAGAAAAAGGCTCTGCTTACCTTATCTGGTAGCCACCTGTACGTCTGATGCGCAGCCCAGTGCCCCCGGTCTCAGGATCTGACCTTCTCGCCTTCCGACGCTGGCTCGCCACATTGAAGAAGCAGAATTCAAGGCCTGGAGCTGGGCCAGAAGGCTCGCGACCTCGTTCCCTACTTCCCGAACAAACTTTCTTTGTTTTCTATTAAATGTCTAAAACTCAAATACTCAGAGGTCAAAAAATCACTGGAGACTCGTAGAATCAGGTGCAACTGAGTTTAATGTGTTCGCAGGCAACAAACACATCAACTCAATGAGTCAAGCTCCGGAGCAGGACTGAAGTTTTCCCTTCTGTGCATCCCTTTTTAAAGCTGGTGAAGATTCTGTTGAGTCTCCACCTTTTTTCTTTAATCCTACCCACTTGAGCTGAACATAACGGTGTCATTGCTCTCCGTTCTTCCCTTGAAGCCAGCCTACCCACTTGAGCTTGTACATAATGGTATCCCAGCTTTCCCTTTTTCCCTTGGAGCCAGTTTTACCGTGTAATGCTTTTCTGGGCAGTCTAGGCCCGCCTCCTATTACCAGGGTCATATCAGGCCAAGCTGGAATTCCCCTATTACCAGGGTCATATCAGGCCAAGCTGGAATTCCCCTAACTTTCCACTAATATGTGTGAGCTCATTCTCCTGCTATTTTTTTAAAAAAAAAAATGATGCACAGTGAATCCTAGGTACTTTTCCACCACAAAGCTTAAGTGCTCAGTGTATGTGCATGTCATAGAAATACATGAAATAATAAACCAGTGTGTGACTGTGAGTGCACAGAGTACATTGCTTTAAAAGGTATCTTTAAAGGTCAACTTAAAGGTACAGCTTAAACACTACAGTAAATGAGTACATTACACTACACAACCCCAGACGTCATGGGAATGCGACCACAAAGTCCGAGAGTCTGTCAGGCATAGGCAACCTGTGGTTCCGTAGCCACATGTGGCTTTTTAGCCCCTCTCCAGTTGCTCCCTGTGGCTTTGACAAAAAAAATGACATGGAAATAGGGCCCGAGCGACGACGAAGTCGTCCGTGAGGACCCTATTGTAATCGCGCTGTTTATTAGGGGGCCAAGCCCGAGGGGCCGAGGGAACGCGTATGCAGGCAGACGCGTTTCCTAGGACCAGCGGTGCGAGGAACCCTATTGTTTTTGTAAAGATTTTTATTTTTATTCTTCCGTAGGTAAAAGTGGTGCTGCAGGCTAAACCGTGCAAGGGAGGGCGGTGCAATTTGGAGGGGTGGTCCAGACCCCTGCATGTACTTTAGACGCAAAACACTATGTATATCTGCCTGCAGGGGGCGCTATAACCTAGGCCAATGCGTTTTTGCCTATAGCTCCCACACCGTATGTCGCACATTCAAAAATCTTGTATCCCCAGCTTCCCTGAATAGAGCTGAATCACTTTGTCATAGGCCACGCCCACTTGCGCCTGGAAGTTTTTTCACAAAATCGCGAAAACTGGAAAACCTACTTTTTCGAACTTCTCCTTGGGATTTTGTCCAATCTGCGTGAAACTTGACATATACACTCTTCTACTGGACCTGATCTAAAGTTATCAAAAGAATTTTATTCGGTCAAAAAATGCGCAAATTATT
>NC_065514.1:38003678-38016369 GCF_006386435.1 Epinephelus moara
ATATATATATATATATATATGTATATATATATATATATATATATATATATATATATATATATATATATATATATCACACATATATCTAACACAATTAATAATTAGCATTAATAATCATTAATCAATCTGATGGACATTTTGATACAGGCCCGTGTTAAGGCTTAGATCCCAACAAAAATAAATGTGTAAACTACATATACGTAAATCAGCTGTTATTCAAAATAAGTAAGTAGTTACCTAGCTTCAAACATATTGTAAGCACTGTCTTTTACCCATACCTACACTCTCTTTTTTACCTCCTCAGTAACAGACTCAATAATAGAGAGCACAAAGAGAGACATCAAATGTAACTGATTTCATTTGATTTATTTATTGCAATAAAGATGTACAAAGTATTGGTAATCATAAATGTTAAAATGTTAGAAAAAGCATATCTGTGACTGTTAACAGTACAGTATATCAAAACATTACTGCTTTGATCGGCTGGGTCAATTCCATCCACGATTGTGTGAAAGCAGGAGAAAACAGGTTTTATCTGCTTTTGACGTGATGACTTTTTGTCAAAAGGCATCAAAAAGATGGAAATATAGAGACTCAAAAAAAAGAAAAAAGACACAATTTGCTAAAATCAAAAGGCAACAAAAGAAAAGAAAAAATCAACATGCAAATTAACTTACAACCAAAACCAAAATATACCAAAAAGAAAACTACTGTGGAGAAAATCCTGACCTTAATAAATATCTTTCAATATAATTATTCCTCTCCCTCAATTTATGTCATTAGATTACGGAGTTTATTTACAGTTTAGTGAAGAGGAAGGGGGCTTTGGCAAATAATACATAGAATGATGAGATGTCAAATGATGACATGGTGTGACATATGAGTAGAGGTGACATTTGGTTTCTCCAGTAAAACACAGTAGTATTATCTGACAAGTTTTACAATCTATCAGGACATAAATGAAGACACAAACACTATTATTTGGTTGTAAAATATTGACAGGAAGTCTTCTTGTTTCATTTAATGTGACATGTCAAAGATAAAAATCCCCTCCAGGTTGGACTAATACATTAATACATGTGTATATATAGGCGTATATATTTTCCTTATTATACAAATACAGAGCAACTCTTGTTCTTGTTTGTAATATTGTTGCTGTGTAATAGTAAGGGAGGGTGAGTGTTCATAGCAGATGTGAAATAAATGGAGTTAAAAGGAGCACTTCATCCACAAAATGCCCATTTGTATATTAATGACTCACCCTGTTACCCTAAATTCCTGAAGAATTTTTTTCCCTCGCATGCCCCCAGTGAATGACAAATCCAGAAATGGAAAATTTCTTGATGAATGGAAGTCGTTGAGGTCCAACAGCTACACCAGATCACAATATCCGTTTAGTCTCATTCATTCAGTCATATGTCCAGTACTTTGCAAACAAATGCATGAGTACTAACACCTTACCATTCAAAACACTTACCCATAAACAGAAGGGGTGTAACAGTACTCGTATTTGTATTAACCTGGTCGCTATGAGGCTTTCGGTTTGGTATGCATTATAAACTAAATGATACATTGAAGGAGCTGCTGCACAGCGACAGACTCTCTATTGCAGCTAAGCCGGCATACAGTCACAGTACAAACCCTCTGAACCGGGATATGAGAGCCGCTGCTTGGCTATAGCCTCTCATTCAGCAGCTAACAGCAGCTAACATTAGCACAAAGCACACACCCACAGCAGTGAGCAGTAACTGCTGCCAGGCTGGGTAGCTGATTTATCCAGAAAAACTAAAAGGTCTGTTAGTGACAGCTGTTTAGCTTGTGTTTATATGACCGAGTTCTTTCAGTCTAATAAATATGAATAAACATCTCTGTTAAATGACAGAGAGCTCGTGGAACGTAGAAAAATCACCACCGACAGAGTGGGAGAAAGTAACGACACTGATACCATGAGCTCAAATGTCAGTCTTATTAACTGCAAGGTTATGTTAAGGACGGCTCCAGTGTGTTGTCTTGCAAACAGAACAAAACGGTTGAACAGTCTAACTCCACACTTCAGTACTACACAGTTCACAGTCTTTTCAGAGTTCAAATGCATGCATACCTTTTTGCTGTTGTTAAATGCAGGGACCTTTCACCCCAATTCATCAAGTTTTTGGATTGTTTCTTCACCAAAGAGGCTTGCTTGGAGGTATGCCTGAAAGTTTTCTTCACTAATTCAACATAACACAGGATGAGTAATTGATATACAGATGATAATTTTGTAGCTAAATTATTCTTTTAAAGACACACTCCTAGATTTTGTTATAGTACGCAATAGGGGCCCCAAATGTTGGCATCTCCTTCTAGCTCGCAATATTCTTAAACCTTTGCTGTCCAAAATACATACTATGAACACAATTCCCAAAAAGGACAGTATATGCTATATACCAACTGTAGTAGGAAATTGTTTTAGGAGCTACTAAACAAGAGATCAATGTGCTTAATCATTTTGTACTAACAGGAAAACTGACAGATGCCAACCAAACTGTGACTCTGGAATGCCACTGCCAATCAAAGTGGCATTTAAGTGATTAAATGCTGTACTTTCATAAAGTTGGTGTCACTTCCTAGCAACAGAGTTTAACTAAATATCTCAACTTTTAGTCCCTAATATGAGTCAAGTATACTTATTAATTTTTACAGTCTAAACTTAGAACTAACTACCTGAACAGGGCAGGGTCTGTTTGTCAACCAATCTAATACCTGAATGGGTCTGACACGGACTGGGTCCAAACCTGACTCTAATGACCTCAACTAAAACTAACAGTGAGCTGGGAGGATGTTTTAACATTTGGGGGATGCTATCGTGTGTTATAACTTGAGCAGGGATTGTCTTTGACTGTGCCTTCAATCAAAAGTTTTACAGTTCCTCACCCAGTACATGCTTTTCACATAGTTGGAAAGTACTCTGGGTATATTTAATACACTTGTGAGCATGAGTGTGTATATAGTTCATGTGTATGTACTAAAAGCATATATACACTCATAACCTCCCCTCACATCACATCATACACATGCATTCATATATCAAAGTCCTGCCCTACACAATCTACAGGTGAAGCACAGAGTAATGAATGATTGGGTTCAGCTGTATGACGCAGACACACAGAACGCTGCACTGTACCAACTGCAACTGACGCAGGAAACAGTTCATAAACATGATGGAAAGCAAAAAGAGACTATGTATGCTAACTCCTAGCGTTAGTGTTCTTTATTATACAGTACATTCAACTAACCTAAGCATTGTGTCACAATCCTCTTTTGAAATTGCATACAGAAAAGGACAGAGTACATGAAAGTAACAAGCTAAATACTAAAACTGCCAGTTCCTGGGAGAAAGGCAGAGAAAAAGAAGTACATTACATTTAAAGAGAACCCTGTTTTATTCCATTAGTTTTGTGGCAGTTTCTAATCTATTACCATAAATCCATGATGGACCTTTCCTTCTAAATTGTGTGGCAGTTTAGGTCCTTTCATGTTAACTGCTGACATTTGCAAACAGTGGAAGTGTGGGATTATCCACGATCAACTGTGCAGTAATGTTTTTACTTAACTGCAGTTAAAATCATTATCCTGCTGGTACCATGGTCTCTTATGTTTTCTGCAATTCAAATGGAATTATTAATTTCAGGGCAATGCACTCAAACAGAATATTTATGTGGGCACCAAAGATGCCAACCTTAAGGTGTGCTCAGACTCAACACAGATTTTTGCTTCATGTTATATATGCAATTTAACTGCTGAAGTGTTTATTCGCCTCTTATGACTGCCCAGCCATTCAATTTAAGCTGGCTAGCAACTTTAATTTCCAAACCCTCCATTAACTTCCTATTCATTCTGTATTCTTCTGAAGACTCAGCTTGTTTTCTTTTTCTAGTCTCCCTATTGTCTTGACTTGGAGCTCCTTGGGATAAGCAGGATTTTTGTCCTTGTACTGAAACTTGACTCACTCAGATGTGTCTTTGACTCAATATGGGCTGCCCGGGGTAAATTTGCATGCACTCTTTGCACTGATTTGATAAACATTGGTGGAGCTTTTGAAATTCACTTTGCATTCAGTCTGAATGCACCTTTAGAAAAAATGTAACTTTGCCTCCAAAAAGTAGCAGCTCGGTAAAAGAAATCAGTCTTTCTGAAGACAATATTGTCTATGACCATAGTAGAGCAGCAGGATACATTCAACCTATTTTAGAACATCAGTGTTAAAAATAGTGAAATGGTCTATACATGGCTTCTGTTGGAGCCATGTTACTCGTAAAAAGGCTACAAGCCAGTGCCTGATGTGCCCCCTATATGAACTGAGGCATGTAGATCCTTTCACATGTACTGTACATGGACTTTTATTACAAGTACTTAAGCAACACAAGCTCATATGCATAGAGGTATATCTTCAGCCTTGACACATTCTAATGTCACATTCTTCCTGCCAGCAAGCCTTGCAGTATGAGGCTTGCGTGTCGTTCATTCTCTCTGCCTATCTAGGCTTTGTCAGAATGGGAGACCAGCAGTCCATCATACACTCAGACTGCAAACAAGCAGCCAGATAGGCTTGCAGGAGTGCAAAACTCAAGTCTACTGTGGCACTAACTTTGACAAAGTGGAATATGTTACTGATTGACCACTTCACTAACAAGCAGGCCCACAGTAAGCAATGCAACAGACTAATGCAGGTGGACTATGGGAAGAAAATCAAAATGTATATACAGTAAAGAAGACAATTGTGCTGAAATATTTCTCATAACATGTGGTCAATGGATTGCTATCTGCATTTACCCACAAACCATCCAGCCAGTATGGCTTATAAGAGAAGAGGAACTCATGACAATCATTAGTTCTAGCATTAAGGCAAGGTTTTAGCTAGCTTGTTGGATAGAGCAGTTTCTTTTCAGGGGAAGAACCATACATGTGGACACAGAAACACAAAAATTGTTGAAAGAAAGACTAATGTAGTCACTCAGCAGCTACATGGGAGAGACGGTATTTCCACCTGACAAGGTGAATGGAAAACTGGCTTCATATCTTTTCTCATGAACAACAAGATCTTAAATCTAAGACCCAGATAAACATTTTAGGCACTGTGCCTAAAAGACAAACTGTGTTGCGTCGAGAAGCTGAGGTGTAAATATCGTAAATTTTCAACAGCTTTAAAAAGGAAGACTCAAAAGTGAATAAAAAATAAAAACGCTATGGCCCAAAACAAACATGCTGATTAGGGTAAAAGAGAAAGTCTTCATGCAATCAAGTGGACACCCTTCATTAAATTCATACAATCCACTCCTATAAATACAATGCTCCAACTAAGAAGGAATAACATTTAAAGCTCAATAAACTAACTATTGTCCACTAATATATTAAGCAATATTGTCAATCTGGATAGAGATTATAATTCTTTCATCTGATTCAACTGGAAGGCACATCCATAAGGCTTTAGAAGGTGTTGCAAAGCATTCTGCATGGTTCTCTCCCAATATTAAAGGAAAACAACAGGGTGATTATTGCTGCATCACAAATAAAACAACTGGTCCAATGAACTTAACAAGTATGACATCAAGATATTTCATATCACGAGAACAACAACGTGAACCTTGTGCACGACTGCTTTGGAGCCTGAGAGAAATAAACTTTGACAAAAATGAAATGTCATGAGGAAATTAGAAGAAACTAGAGCTACAATAGAAAAACCCAGACATCTTAGAATAAAAAGAAAGAAAGGAGCAGAGTGGGCAACCTTAAAACCACCCCCCATTCCAACCCTAACATACCTCCATCACTTGTAGGGCTTTTACACATGTCTACCATTATTGACCATTATTGAATTCTTCAGCTTTATTCACTATACCAGCATTGTTTCTATTAGTTTGCTGTGTTTTCTACCGTCTCTGGAGTGTATGTGGTGCACCTTTAGGTTAAGACTGGAACTGGATGTGAATGTGGATCTGCTCCCGCAGGCAGATGTGGATGTGAGACTTAAAAACTTGAATTGTGTTCTCCATGTGTATTTAAGAGTAAAAGGTGAGGACACTCTGGTGGTTGCCACGCACCAGGAGGATGGGAGGCAGGTCCTTAGACAACGCCTCCAGCCAGGCCATGTACAGGGCACTGGACACCGCGCCCTTCCTGGCCAATGGCAGACTCCTGCCAAGAGGAAGAGGAGGCAAGAAAAAGAGAGGGCAATAGTTAATAGAGCTGCTTCATTTTAATTAATTGATACTGCTACTGATGTAATACCAGAGCTTCAGTAGAGATACCAAGCTATTACTTCTTTTGATATCTCACTTTTAAATTGATATGCTTCTGTAAAACCCTTTTTGTTCCATTAACAAAACCAAAAATGAAATAAAATAATCACACTTGTCTCAACACAAGCACGTTTGAGATATATGCCCAAATAAAATACAAATAAATTAATCAAATAAAAGACCACATAAGAACATGCCTAAAGTCACCTATCACCTATAGGGGGTTCCCACACATTTTGCAAACTTTTCCTGGACTTTTCAAGGACCCATAATAAACGTTTTTTTAAAAACATATAAGATTCATATGCACGCACTGGTCAAGTTGCACTTACAGTTTACCTCCATGTCTGTGAAAACATGGATGCTTCACACACATCTTCCCCTTGACAGCACAGAAAATCAATCAGCACAGTTTCAAGGTGGACACCCAGGATTAGTGTCACCAATTCAGTATCTGACCAAATGCGCTGAATAATGGCCAGAAAAGTGTTTTATGCAGAGCATTAAGATGTCACAGTGAAGTCAACCTTTGACCTTTTAAATATAAAATGTCATCCCTTTATTATTATTATATCCTTTTAGACATTTGTGTGAAGTTTTGTCATAATTACCATATGAATTCTTGAGTAATGCCCATACACGTTTTGTGATATCATATTGACCTTAACCTTTGACCTATGACCACCAAAGTCTAATCAGTTTATTCTTCAGTCTGAGTTAATGTTTTTGCCTAATTAAGCGAAATTCACTCAAGGTGTTCTGAAGATATTGTATTCAAGAGAATTAGACGGATGCAAAATGCACCATTACATGACAAGGCCATCTGTGTTATTAAAGAATACACAGGCATAGGCACAAACACAAACACACACAAACACACACACACACACACACACACACACACACACACACACACACACCAGCTTACATGACAATGAGGTTGGCTGTGCTTGAGTGCTCCTTCAGCAGCTCGTTGAGTCTGATTTGACGATTAGTCTGAAAAGCAAAACAAACACAAATACAGGTTCAGACATTCAGGTATCAGCTTACCAGATACAGTATTTACCACAAGCTGCTGCAACACTGACACTGAGCCAGCAGTACAGCTCACAGTGCCACACTGCTGGCTGAAAACGTAACTGTTTTCACATTGTTAATAGAGCCAGTTACATTCACTCGCCTGACTTTTTCTTGGGTAAGACGAAATCATATGGGACTTTGTTCAACAGTGACAAAGTGTTTAAACATCTGAAATCAAAATACACAGTACGATACAGAAAACAGTGAATTATAGTGATTAGCAGGGTGCTGACCTTGGCGCGGTATAGCTCCAGCTCATTGTCAGTAATTCTCCAGGGTTCGCTGTTCTTAAGCCTCTCAGCTGCCTCTTGCTCCATGTCATCTTCCTTTAGCCGATACGGCTCGATTATCTCTTCAAAGGCCGCCATGCTGCATAACAACAACAGCTTCATGGTTACCCCCCGCATACAAGCATCATAAGGCCTTAAAGAATACACAATTATATTGCGTTCACTTTTTTAATGTCATCTGACTCCCTACAGAATTAAAATCCGTGTTTTTTTAGTGGAGTTTTGTGTAACTGCTGTACAAATCACTGTGCCGAAAATTTAAAATCTTTTTGTTTATTTCCGTGGATTTTGGTCTAGCTGCTCCTCTAATCTGACAATGCATGGAGATTTAAAATGAGTATTTTTCAGTGGAGCTTGGTGTCACTGCTACTCTGATTCGAGTCTGTATGGAGAAGTTGAAGAGTATGAAGTGTTAAAATCAGTATTTTTTTTTTTGAAGGAGTTTGGTGTAACTGCTCCTCTAATATGACTCTGTATGGAGAGTTAAAATCAATAACTTTTTCAGAGGAGTTTGGTGTCACTGCTCTCTCAGTGATACACCAGATGGGGTTGTGTAAAGTGTTTTTTTTTCTTGTAAGTTATTTGGTCAAATCATGCATAAATTTAGAGCATAATGCATAACTGAAGCACTAAAACTTGAGCCTTACTTTTGTAGTTTGGCCCTGGTTTTTATCAATTACAGTGGTGATATTGATATAAGACATCGGTTGGGTCAAGGATCTACGCTTAGCTGTCAGGCCAACACAGAAGTTGGAAGCAAGTCAACAGTTCATCCAAACCCCTTATTTAAAGATCAAACTGAAAGGGAGCATAGCTGAAATGCTGCTAACAGTACCGCGCTGCAGGATGCATACAACTAAAGTAAGTACAGCAGGCATAGGTTGATTTTTGTGTTCTGCTTGGATTTCTCTTCCAAATAACTTTGACTAACCTTTCCAACCTGTCTGATTGTCTGTTTCTGACTCCTTTTTAGTAATATCACCAAATCGCAAATATTAATTTGGTGAGTATGTTTTTATAAGTGATATCAATGATGTACAGGTCTACAAAATTGAAGCACAAATGGAATGAGCTGTAGTGATCCTGAAAGTTCAGGAAAAAGACAAAACAACCCTGTTGTGGATCCACATGACCAAAAGCCATGTGGAAATATGTAGAATATCCGTCAAAGAGCCCCATTTATTTGTCAATGAGTCTGTTGTAAAATCATATAAATATTACTGCTGTAATGATCATTGATCTTGATCGATGAATCAATACAATGATCAGTGCTTCAATATCATTGATGCAAAGTCGAAACATAGCTCTATATCATCATCTTTAGGTAACACCTTTATTTTAAAATTCTCTTTCACCGTCAAAGAGCAGCAGGCAGATAATGGCAAGCAGCCAAGAAAAAAGACTATAAGGGTATTGTTGTTTTCTGGGGAATAAATCAGCAGTATGGAAATATTTTTGGTACAACAGGTCAACAGGCAAAGCACATGCTGTATGTAAACAATGCTGTTTTGATTTAAGACAATGTAATGTTACCTGCCTGGCCAGGTGCTAACTTCTGGCTACAGCAACATTAGCTGCTCTGTTTCAACAATATTAAGCTGATGCAACATGCATGCAGGCTGAAATCCAACCGTGCTGTTCTGTCAGGAGATGCAGCAACTTAAACCAACGGGGAGAAAGAAAAAGTATAAATAATCCATGTAATCTGTTAAACTACAAGTAGAGTAGCAAAGTATGAAAAGAGTAAAATAGATCATGGTTAGGGTTGAAAAGAAAACCTCTTTCAGAAAGGGCTTTCCTATGTGCTGTTTTATGTGCGTTAGTGGAGTCATTTTAAAATAAACTTGAATGCACTTAACCAGTTAGTTATTTCTGTGTTGATTTTATCTTTTATGGCCAAAAAAGGGGTGGCAGCTTCTTCTCTAATAGACTGCATTAAATGAGCACATGATATATATAAATTTCATTTTGAATTCAATTCAAATACCTTTATTGCCACAGCAATTTGTAAATAAAAAAAGAAGTAAATTAGATAAACAAATACAAATAAAAAGTAAAAAAGCAATCATATTTTACATGTTGTGGCAGACTTTGTGATTGGCTAATATTGCATCATTGTCTTAAGAAGTGTTAACATTGTATTATGATGAAAGTAGTGATTTACATGTCCAATAAATACATAATTTTTCTAATCATTATATGTTCAAAGCAAACAGAAATGTAATGTAAGCTCTCTTGACTGAGCTGCTAATTCTCTGCTTCTGCAGCCATAATCTACCGATGTAATGCCTTCACACAAACACATGAGGGTGGCAGAGATCCAGTCTTACACTTGCTCTCTGGCTAAAGACTCACCTGTTTAATATTCATTTATGCAGACTGATGACATGTGATTCATGTACTTGAAGGTTTAATATAGTAAAGATAAACTCTATCGATGAAAATCAACAATGGTTTTCTATTCCTTTCGATGTGAGTGATATTCATACAGGAACATCCCACTTTGGGAAGTGTTAGGATAATGCTTTCTACATGGCTGATGGTGGATTTCTGCTCTGTTTCTATGTGCTGCAGGATTTTCCATATGATACCGTGACATATATAAACTTTTTGTACAACAATGGAGTAGGAGTTGGAGGATAATCTTAGAGCATTTTTTTTTAGATCAACATTGAGATTATGATGTAGTTTAGTATAGATAGTCTTTCTTATCTGTATTATTATTATTGTTGAAAAATTAATACGACTCTTACTCAGGTTTCTAGTGTGTAATGGTATTGTAACAAAGTGCACTTTGACTATGGCTCTACCACAAATATATTGAGATAACTCAAAGCCTTATTGTAAACATGCTGTTAACTGTTCCTGCTTCAGCATCCACAGTGGGCTAACCCCCTTCATTTCACCCAGCAAAACAAATCAAGGCACACAAACTTTAAGGTTCTGAGGAGCTGCAACATTTATTCATAAAAAAACTGAAACCTACACTTTTACTTTTACTACCATTGATAACTTTACTGCTAATTTCGCCTGAGTAGCTAAACACCTTAACACCTGACCATCTGTCTGCTCTGACCGAATCCACTGCCACTCTCTCCTTCTTGCTTGCGCGCTCAACCACTTGCTACACACACATTACGTAACTCTTACAACACTGGAATGTGTAAACATGTGGACTGCATTTATCCCGGCCATTTTCACACTGCGAGCATCAAAGTTTGTCTGTGGCGTTTTGCAAGTTGCTCTCTTCATTTACATTCATTCACATTGTCATGAGAAGCGTAGGGCAGCGTGTGTGCATTTCTGACCCTTGGTTGGTTGGATTGTGTAGCATTAAAAAATTTGCTGCTTTTGCGCTTTGAAAATGAGATTCTATTAGATTGTATCAATGAAATATGCTTAACTGTTAAGCCCTACAGCAGAGAGAAGCAGGCCTTAATTAGAGACATGTCTTCATTCCTAATTTCTCCCTTCTCCCAGATGAATAAGTAGGCCTTTAATAATGTGAAACATCTGTGGACGTGATGATTTAATTGACAGTGGCTTAACAGCTGTTGAAAAAAATGACAAGGTAGAAGCAACTGGAATTTAACTGGTGAATTTGAACAGAAATTGTGTTAAAAATAAAAGTGTTTTCAGTAGAGTGGTGGATATGTCACAACTGTACTGAAAGAATTGGTACTGTGGACATGAAAATTGGTCTTATAGCAATCTTATAGCACAGGCAATTTCACTCTTCTTAATATTTCTATGGCTTTTGTTAGTGACAGGTCTGTATTTGACCAGATTTTATTTGAGAATTTACACGAAGAGTTGCATGTCCCATACAGCACGCACGGTGATTAAAAAGTAATCTTAACATAGAGGAATACTGGTTAAAACTATGAAAAGGTGACTCAGCTTGTGTGAAAAGCTTTGCTTCTTGGAACTTCATTGAAAAAGACTTACTGCTCCTTCTTGGGCTTGGTGTTTACGTCTCCCAGCACGGTGATGTCCGAGAAGTCTATCCTGAACTTGCTTAGCAAAGTAGCCATCCTGCATGTAAAATGCAAAAAAACAAAGAGCTTTAGGACAAATACTGGAAACTGGCCTTTTCAGGACTTTTCTATCCAAGGAGCTGCGGACAGAGATAACATTACTGAGTCATCCTGGAGGCCAGGATAAGCTGCTTTTAATAGCTCTGTTTGAACATGGAGTTTGTGAGAGGGTGGGGGCAGGTGGGACAAGATTTACTGGGAATACCGTGGTATTCTGTGTATGAGAGTAATTTCCTTTAGATTCAACTTCAAAGAAGCTGAGTGCTTGAAAGTATCATCTGTCACATATGGACAGCTTTCCACTGTACTGCCATCATATTCTCTTCTGGTTTCCAATGTGAAAACCCAACACAATCATTCAATCTCGTGCTGCACTGATCAATATTTTACATGAACTTATTATTATGTGTAATGTTAAAGATGTTACTCGTAGTGTTGAACTGAGGAATAATTAGGACCAGCACTGCAGTTCCCTCTCAGCTCTATGGAGCTTTTTAAACCTCTTTTAGCTGATTGTTTACAGTCTGGTTCAGTCTCTCCATATTTGTGAAGAGCAACAATTCTATTTTTCAGATGCTTAGACAGTTCTTTGCCATGAGGCGCCATGTTGAATATCCAGTGACCAGTATGAGAGAACTGTACCCAAAACACCAAATTTAACAGCCCTGCTCCCCATTCACACCTGAAACCTTGTAACACTAACAAGTCACATGACACCAGGGAGGGACAACGACACAATTGGGCACAATTTGGACATGTTCACTGTGAGGTGTACTCATTTGGGTTGCCAGCTGTTTAGACATTAATGGCTGTGTGTTGAGTTATTTTCAGAGGACAGTAAATCTATACTGTTGTACAAGCTGTACACTGACTACTTTAAGTTATATCAAAGTTTCATTTTTATAGTATATATACATGGTATATATATACATATATATACACATATATACACACACATTATATATATATATATATATATATATATATATATATATATATATATATA
>NC_065514.1:38024083-38035261 GCF_006386435.1 Epinephelus moara
CATATATATACATATACATCATATATATACATATATATATATATATATATACATATATATATATAAAATAAAATATTTGCAAAAATGTGAGGGGTGTACTCACTTTTGTGAGATAATGTATACTGTTACCTAAATGGTGCTTTGCCAAATTTAACTTGGCCTTGGGCCAACTAAAATTAGTCTAACTTGTCCATCTAGCACTCCTGACGCCATGATAGCTGTCCTGGCGGAACATGATCCTCAGGGGTTCTTGACCTGGTCAGTGAAGATGTAAAAATACATACTAACACAAAGGTTTGTGACAAAATCACTTCACGACACTGACTCCCACGGCAAGAGAGGAGAGGGAGAGACGCTGTGCTGCTGCCAGAGGAGCCTCTGAGTGGTAAGTCGCTAAAAGAGTCTGAGAAGTCTGGGGCTGTTTGTAAAACCTTCAGGACGCCACAGTTTATTCCACACAACTGAAGCTGCTCCTCTTTTTGGAACCACCATGGAGTCTGTAATAATTGCACTTTCAGCTATGCTTGTTATTGCTGAGAGTAATAGTACGACGTCAGTATGTCAACAAGTCAAAATACTGTAAGTATCACAATATGAATTTTTCATATGAATGTTATGATATGGCACACCCCTAAATTGGGTGACCCTTCAAACTGGCTGATTTTAAAGAAAGCAGGAAAAAGTGAAAAGTTAAACATATACGCTGATACCTGAACAACCAAAAAATGTAAGGAGAGAAAAAAAAAAATCAACAAATATATACTGCAAATTAATTGCCTATCAGCGAAACAAAACATTGTAGTGTAAATCCATTCAAATTTGCGGGTAAACATTGAAGTCTGTGGAAATGGCCAATTTCTGGTTTTACACACACACAAAGGGGATTTCAAAATACACGGAGAGCTGTGCTCAGAGATAGAGGGCTCGGCTGCTAGCACCAAGCTAATTTTATCAAACAAAAGGAGGTAGGAGGCAGCTGTAGGGGACAATGAGAGACAGACAGTGTGAATGTGAGTGGGGAGGACAATAGAAGAGCAGCAGAGGGTGAGAGAAGCCTTTGTGCTATACAACCAGATGCTGTCTTGAAGGTTAGGTTTATGCAGATATAGATAATACTGGAAATATTCAATCCTTTTACATACAAGGATTAGTAAAACATTTTGTTAAATAGGTTAATTTGCCTTTCTGTCAGGGAGTCAGATGGCAAAAATAGTAATCACTACTGAGTTTTACATTCAGAGCTGGAATCAGGACATGGTTAGCTTAGCTCAGCAAAAAGACGGTAGTAGTCTGTCAGTTATGGTGTGTGTGTGAGTGAGTGAGTGAGTGAGTGAGTGAGTGAGTGAGTGAGTGAGTGAGTGAGTCTGTTGCTTACTGACAAATAGACAGATGTCCAAAAATAAATACAATGCTTATGTCCTAAAAAACAATGCCTCCATATGAACCAATGTATTTTGCTCAGGTAAAACAAACAAGCCAAATAAGAGAATGACATATTTATCATCTTTCAACAGGACAGAAAGTAATTCATAAAAATGATGGGGACATACACGACTCACATGCACCGACCGCACCTTCTACTACAAAAATGAACAAGCGAGCATAGCAACACACACAGAGGGAGCATGACTTCATACTTTGCACAGGACGTCATCACTCCACTATGTCTTTATATAGCTATTTTAGGGGTTGTACACATGCAAAGTTTTTTGCACCCTCAAATCCATTGCGGAATTTGACTCCGGTAGACTTGCTCTCATTGTACCAGAAAAGAAAGTTTTCAGTCTGTTTATCTGACTTTAAACATTTTCACTGATTTAAAGCCTACTGCGAGGCCAGATTAAGCGTGTCAGCGAAACACTTACAGGTATCCTGTTAACTGAATGGCAACACCCATGTTAGATGTGTTGTCTTTTACAACCACAATACCCCATTCTTGTGCTGCATTTTGCAGGTCTGCAATGTTTGCTCCAGTGTAACGTCAGACAGCAGTCGCCAGGTCTCTGTTCACATATGAATCCACTGACTTTGAAGTCCTGGCGTCACAAATTTATGCCACCCTTCCTGCTGTACTCAGAGATTCTTCAGCTTTATGTTCACTTCTCTGTAGAGCTTGGGTACAGCTGTGTTGGTAAAAAAAAAAACATTGGGAGGAGTCGCATACCTGGGTTCCAGTGTTTTTAGCATCTAAAAAAAGGCCTTTGTTTTCACAACGCAGTATGGCTGCAGATCTTTGCACATGAAGTAGGTGATGGACTGTGTAATTTTCTTAGATCTCTCAGAGTTGGATGGTAGTTTTGTCAAGCTAAGTGTGTCCAGTGTTGGTTGATTTTTCTGCAGAGCGGGTTTAGCTTTAGCTTGGAGGTCAGTGGCTAACGCTATCTCTGGATGGTGGAGTGTGAGGTAAGCCTTCATTGTTGTAGTATTCCTGGAGTATTTTTATTCACATGACACTGCTTGTAAATTGCATGCATCATATCCAAGTCCTCCTTTCCTTCCATGTTAATAAATCCAAAGTAAGTCCAGATGTTTGATTTAAACGCAGATGGCACATTTCTGATCACTTTCTCAGGTGCCTGCATCTTTGTTTTGATTAACTTCCTGCCAAATGCCGCTGACTGAGACCTCTGCTGACCTCACCAGGAAAAAAAGATATACGCACCATCTAGTGGACCCAAAAAGCACTTGATTTTATTATTTCAGTACCAAAAGTTGAATTAAAATGCATATTTGCAAAAATGAATAATGTATATAATAAAAGATCGATACTTGCCGTCGATACTCTACATGCCTTCATAATGGCATGGTAATTACCAGAGAATAATGAAATCTGATGAGGAAAGCTTTTCCCACAATAACAAGAAAACATTCAGTAAGTGTTTTGGTTTCCTTTACTTCTTGTGTAAGTGACGTTATCAAATGTCCTTGAACACACCACAGGAGAGTTTTCAAAGCAGACCTTGCACTCCACTACATAACCACATGACAACTTTGATAAAAATGATGTGGAGACAAAACATTCACTGAGGCGGATTAACTGTCTGCAGCTAGTTCAGGTCTCAAACAAGCCAATATTACTGGTAAGAATTTCTAAAGCTGTCAGTCGCATCTCATCCTTTTATTAAACAAACTAAATAGCCTTACGTTATTTATCTTATTTACATGACGGCATGTCATTTCTGTCTCTACATGGTTGCGCATTTACAATTCTCCTCTGCTCTCTGTATCATGCATGGCGGAGTTTCGCCCGGATGCGCGCGCGTGCACACACACACGTACGTACGCGCACGCACACACAGACACAGACACGTACGAACACACACACAGGTGAGCACACAAGAGCACGGCTCGGGCCGCATTTTCCTGACCGAAGCCAACCCAAGTCCGAGACAATTATAACCAAGCACGGCACTAATGGAGTGGAGCCTGTGTTGCGTTCAGGCGTTGTCACGTAAATAACAAATTCCAGCACTTGATTAGGCTATAGCACAACACAGCAGCATGTCAAGTGGGCCGAACTCGAGCAAAATACCGTGAAATACAGTGAAACTGATATGATTTTTAAAAAAAAACGTGATATGAAAATTTTGTCATACTGCCCAGCCCTAGCTTCAAGTCTAAACTTTGTATGGGAACTGGTCAGCAGTAATGTAAATTTAAACATACTGGCTGGTGCAAAACCATCAGAAAGATCCTTTAGTTAATTTGCCTTGTTGAGTAGGCAGTTACATCAACTTTTAAGTCAGATTTCGTTTTTATGTAAGTTTTGCATTTTTATGCAAAGATTATTTTCAAGACTTAGAGTCAGTTCAGACTTGAATCAAAGTTTTTGCATTTATGGTCACTAAAAACTTGAAGGTGCAGTGTGAAGGATTAAAGGTTTCAAATTGGCAGAAATGAAATACGATATTCATAACTATGTTTTTCAGTGTGTATAATCACCTGAAACTAAGGATTACTGTGTTTTTGTTCCCTTAAGAATGAGCCTTTTATATCTACATAGGGAGCGGGTCCTCCTCTATGGAGATCGCCATGGTGTTTCTACAATAGCCCAGGACGGACAAACTAAATGCTGGCTCTAGATAGGGCCATTTGCATTTTTGCATCAGCCACTGTAGTTCTACTACACACTGGGCACACGGGAGAATCCTACACACTAGACCTTCACCTAAAATAAAAACAGCCTAAGATTGACCATTTGTCATACAGAGATTCTGTAAATCTGTAATTTCCTCAGTCATATGTCCCATTCTGTGTCCTGACTACACAGTGTCCCAAAGTATGCACCAAGGACATCAATCAAACAGTCACCTCGGAGCAGCCAATTACAAAAAGGTATGTTTGAGTTGTACATAATGACCTGACATGCTGGACAGTTTGTTACACGGAACCATCTGTGACGCAGTCACTGAAAACTGTCCAGAAAAGGGCAGACACTTTCAAAAAATACTTGGCAGGTGATTGGATGAAGCATCTGTCTATCACCGTCTATCACGGGCTAACTCCAACCAGATAAACAAACCATATGATGAGGAGAGAAAACATCTTTTCCAGTGAGAAAAGCCTTCAGTGCCATTCTCTTCTATCAATGAAGAAATACTCTACAAGTCTACTACAGTTGATACTATATCTGTGAACCTTGACAGTTTGTATTGAGCTGAATTTGATGCTTTTGTTAAATTATGTTGTTGTTTTATGTCTGTTGGGAGAAGTTTGCCTTCAGGGCTTTAAGCCAGATAGTCCTGAAGTTTTAGGAAAAGGTTTAAAATGAAAAGATTTCTTCCAGAAAGATCTCTCTGACAGAAAGCCCTGAAGGCAAACTATTCCCATGTGCTGTTTTATGTGTGTTAGTGGAGTCAAAGTAAAGTAAACTTTACTGCACTTAACAGGTAACAATGATTTATATTATTTATGTGTTGTTTTTATCTTTTATGGCCAACAGCAAAAAAGAAAGAGGTGGCAGCTTCTTCTGTGACAGATTGCGATAAATGATCGGATATTATTGTCTCATATCAATCACAGGCCCCAAAATCACATAAGATTTAAATCGCATCATGGCAAATGGGGATGCACGATAATATCGGCACTGCATCAGTACCGGCCAATATCAGCTTTAAAATGAACTATAAGAATTTATTGTATTTCATGTCTCCATCTGCTGGTGAGCCATCACAATAAGAGTATGCATGCAGAATATGATATTAATTCCACTACAGAAGAGACTTGATGATCACTACAATTGGTTAGGGAAAAAGGGGATATACCGGTTATCAGTCAAATTAGTTGTTACATGTTGGAATATCAGATATCGGCAAAAAAAACCCAACAATATTGTGCACCCCTAAGTGGCAGACTTTGTAATATCGGCAAATATCTAATAGTCCAAAGAATCAATATAATATTGCACTGTGATAAAAAAAAAGTAATTTAAACCCATATTATCTACTTCTGTTAACCTTCAAATCTGACATGGAGGATGGGGATAGCGTGCAGTACTTACGCTCGGCGGTCATGATCAATCCTGTTGATCTTGCCTCCAATGAAGACACGGATCTTGCATTCCTTCCACCTCTTCTTGTTGGTGAGCAGGTAGGGGATGAGCAGGGTCAGACCTGGACAAGAACATCAAACAGGTTCACAACACAGAGTACACTACATCCACTGTGTCTCACTTTGCTGAAGTTTAAGTACAGAATATGTAAATTGTCAGTGACAGTCATGTATTCCTAACAACAGCTTTGCGGACATGATGATGAGGAGCCAGATTTGAAGTGTCACATGCCACAGTGTCTTTAACATATGAGTCATGCCTCTGGCCTTGTTCACATCTTTACACCCTGCTGATATGACAGAGACCCCAAATCATTATGCCTAATAAAATATGAGTCAAATTAACATATTGGCTCTATCAGCTCCACTGATCAACACTTCACTAAAAGATTTGATGTTTCTAACAGCTGTGGATTGATCTGCCTTTTTCGTTTCTCTGTAATCAGCTCAGACTCCAGTGCCTCTGTGTGCTCCTTTCTATTACTCATATTGTTCTGTGTACATGTATGTCTGTGTCTGTAACTTTTTAACATTATTTTAGTTTATTATTATTTTTAGTTTATGGGCCAAATGCTTACATGCAATGTTCTATATTTTTAGACAATATTCAGTTTACCCAATACAGATTTCTAAATACATATATATATCTATATATATATCTATCTATATCTATCTATATATATATATCTATATATATCTATATATATATATATATATATATATATAGATATATATATGTGTGTGTGTGTGTATATATATGTGTGTATATATATACACATATATATATATACACACACACACACATATATATATATATATACATATGTATATATGTATGTATGTATGTATGTACGTATATGTAGTGTAGTGAATCTTCTTGTGTGTAGTTAATAGAGCCCTTGATGTATGTAGTGTAGTGGTTAAAGCACTCGTCGCACGTGGACGGTCAAGGGTTCAAATCCTGCTGGGGTCAACGTCAGCAAAGGCAACAAAGGCATGCAGTTGCACAGCCAAATCAAAGGCGATCAGCGTCCTTAACAGGGGCGCATCTCAAGCCCGTTGTAGACAGGAGGTTCCGGACGTAAAAGCGGATTCATACACAAACATAGTATGTATATATAGATTGTTTTCTGTCTCTTCAAATAAAAACACATTTGCGCTTCTAATGTTGGTCTCTACAGAGGTATTAGCCTACAATGTGATATGTAGTCTTTTATACAGCACAGGATATCCAGATTTGTTTGTGATCATTCTGATCCAGATCTTTTGACACTCACCATCTGACTAACTAAAATTGACATATTTCTTTCTCCCAGACTCACCTCCATCATCAAACAGCCACCAGACATCCACTGTGCCCTTCCCTTGTTTCTTCCGGAACTGCTGGCTGGCCTCCAGCAGCCTCTGGTCAGACACGTTCAGTGGTACAGTTGGGCTCTTCTTGTCTGCAGGGACGGTTGACACACACACACACACACACACACACACACACACACACATTTTTAAAAAACATTTCATAGTGAAGTTTTTCAGACTGATCCTCTGCATTCCAGGAAGACACTGGTACTATAGTGTAAAAAAACAAATACAGAGAAAACTATCTGCAGAGAAAAGTTCATTTTTAAATAAATGCTTTCATTTTTTTATTGTAATGTTCTTTTGTATGCACCAAAGGCCAAAGCAAATTTC
The DNA here is from genome assembly GCF_006386435.1 of Epinephelus moara. Taxonomy (NCBI): domain Eukaryota; kingdom Metazoa; phylum Chordata; class Actinopteri; order Perciformes; family Serranidae; genus Epinephelus; species Epinephelus moara. Next base: position 38,031,323 of record NC_065514.1, read on the forward strand.
CGTTAAGTGAAAACCTACTTTGTAATAAATCTTATTCTGATTCTGACAGTTTTCATTAATGTTGGAAAGATTTATTGTTAATGTGTCCTACAGTCATTCTGCTGGTCTCTGCTATTAAACAAGAAAAGAAAAGTTATTGTTGTGATGATATAGCATTGTTATATTTATCTTTCAATAAAAAAAAAAAAATTGAACTGTATGTCCCCAATGTCAATTTTTCTTTGGTCTGAAAGGGCCTTGATTGTCCCTAAAATGATTTTGCAACTTTAAACAGTGTGTAGGACCCTGCAGACACCGTGAAAATAAATGTTTGACGTATCATTTCAGTTCCAGTTAATGGTCATGGTGTACTGAGATGAACAGATATCAATGACTGCCTTGAAATTAGAAAATGGACAATAAAGGTATGCCTTGGAGAATAGTAAATAATAATAATGATGTAGTAAATAATAATGTACAGTAAAAGCAAATTGTAGTTATTGGGCTAAATCATTCAAGAGCACTGGTGTGGTTAATAGCCAAGTGTTTCTATGTGAAGAGTCATAGAGTCAGTGAAGTGACTGAATAATGTCTGCTACACACCACTATTGAGCTACATCATCTGCTACAGGGCAAACCAGAACAAGTCAAATCTGTAGCGTAACTATAGTGTAACTTTTCATTTGCAAGGGCTTTTGTGAGTAAGTGTGGTTCTTTTAAAAGTTCAATTTTTGCACGTTAAAGTTTTGGTAAAGGTAAGTATATTTCTGGTGTATGAGTGATGAACACAGGGATAACACCATCAATAACAAGCAGGAAAACAAGCTGTGAGAAGCTCAAGAGTTAGCTGGACAGGACTGGAAACATGAACAGAGGAGAGCAGTTTTCATCCTGGAAAAGAAAGTACAGAAAATCTCCTCCAGAGAGAGAAGCAGCAGCAGGCAAGAGAAAATGAAAACACACAATATTAAATACCCCTGGACTGAGTTAAAGGCACTATCACATACAGCGCAGCTTCAGAGACTGGGCTTGAGCTACAAGCTGGAGACTGGTAATAGGAGGGCATAAGAAAGAGAGGAAAAGACAAAATGTTATTCCCCAAAGCCAAGAAGCTAGCAGGCCGGAAACATGAAACAGACGTGTAGAGATACAAGACAGAGACAGCAGGGTGCAGGATGCAATGTTAATACAAGGGGATTTCAAAATACACTTTGGAAAATGAGATGACAGAAGGCTGAATGGAGATAAAGCAAAAAAGCAGAGAAAGGAAGAGAAGAGTTTTAAGGCAACACATGAAAGTGGATCTCCTGCCTTTTTTCAACAGGGGCTGAGTTGTAGCTTTGCCATCATCATCGTCATCTGGGAAATGTGAGACAAAAGGAGAGAGAAATGTTGATTTGGTGTGCCATCAACTTACAACCAAGGTTTGTTGGTCATGATCAAGATGAAGCTGAGGACAACTGAACATTTACAGTTATAAACAAATATCAAAAAACAGCACAGACACACACATGGTCCTGAGAAGAGTTAGCTGTGAACTAACAGACTGGAATTCAGATTCATAGAAAAACAAGGACCTTTACTGAGGTTTTCCACTGGCACAGATTTTAACAGAGAGCTCAACTTGTTCCTGCTCTCTCTGATTTCTGGAAATGTCTCAGGACTGTCTAGTTACAGTAAATCAAATTGGCTTTTTTTTTTTTTTTTTTTCCCGTTAAAGGGTTTTTTTCTTATCCGCTGAGAGGTTCCAAAGGACAGAGGTATGTTGTATGCTGTAAAGCCCTGTGAGGCCCAATATCACAAAATGATTTGTGATATTGGGCTTTATAAATAAAATTGATTGATTGATTGATTGGCCAGTTGGTATGCAACACTCAGAGCCATGTGAGGATATCATACAGGCTACACACAAATCAATTCTAATTTACTGAGACTGTGTTTGAATGAAATAAAAATGTCTGAGGAGGATGACTCAGAATGCAATGAACTCAACAAAGAGGAGGGGATGTGGGCAAAGATTGTATCTTAACGATGGCTCAGGTACAGTAGAAAAAAGGCTGGGACTACGAGGGTTACCCAAATCATGGGATTTTTTTCTTCACTTTTTTCTAGAACCTTCAACAGACCGTGTTCACAATGTGTGTGGCCCCCTCAATTTAGGTACACATTCATTACCATTACCAAGATATAATAGGGGTACAAAAAACAGTTTCTCTTAGGTATTGCAATTTTTATTGTAACAGTTTTTAATCAATTTGTGTAATGCCTAAATCGATAAAAATCAAATTTGGAGATGGAAAAAGTTGGTGCTTTTATTGCGGTCGTCTGTTAGTAAAGTGACATCACATATATGCCGAAGTGAGAAAAGCAGAAAATGGTGGATGGTCACGGACACCAACCATCAGTAGTGGCTGTAGCAACTCGAATTCAGTCGGCCCAGCAAAAAAACCCAGCCAGATCAGTAAACTTTATGTTGCTGCTGTTACACAGATTAGACCCAACCCACTGTACCCGCCCCCTGGGCTAGGGTACTGCTACAGCTGCCATGGAAGGTCTGTCTCTGGAGCTTCTGCCCACTCTCCTCATGGCCAATGGTCTCCTAGTGGCAGGGGGTGAGGCGGAGGGACCAAAGGGTTATCAAGCTCACTAATTCATGTTTCATTTGTGGTCTGCTAAACAAAAGAAGAGTGAGCGGGGCGAGAAGGGGCTGAGCCAATTAATGTGCTGTATGTGGTAGAGCCCTGCGCGGGACTGTTTTCTTCAACCCGCTCCTGCCCGCTCCCGCTGAATTTCTGACCATTACCGACCGCAACCACAACGTGTGTGTTACACTCCCGCCCGCTCCCGCAATGTATATGTCCACTCCCGCCCGCTCCCGCAAAAGTCTGAGAATTTATGCCCGCACAATAATAGAAATGCATTGATGTTGTGTCTTCTCCCGTCCCGCAGGAGAAAACACGTCATTTTATAGGCTATTAATAAAGAGATTCATGGGGTTGTTTGTTTCGTTTCCCTGGCCTGCATGTCTTTTGACGTACTGGTCAAGAATAGCACTCCTATTTTGTTGTTTTCATTTAGTTTTTAATGAAATAAAGGCTGTTTCATATTCTATTCTCCTCCTCTGTATTTTATTTATTTTTCTACCTTTATATAATCACGCAGTGATTGAGGTTAAAGGGAAATTTCGGTTTATTTCAACCTGTCTCCTATTGTCCTAAATTTGTTTCAAGTGACTAGTGACATAAAAATAATAGTTAGCAAGTTAGCCGTTAGCCTAGATACAGCTGGGGCGCATAGTAGCATCAGACCTGTTAAAACGTAAGTGAACGGGCAATCTTCAAGTGCAAAGTTAGTCCACTAAACAAGCTTTTTTTCCACAAAGACCGCCTCATATCGTTAGGATAAATGTCAGAGAACATATAGAAAACGACATGTAAACGTGCTGTCTTACCGGTGTGCTGCCATGTTTGTTTACCCCGTTAGCTCTGCTTTCCAAAGTGCGGCCGAAATATATCTCGCCAGTTCTAGATAAAGCCCAGCTGGATACTACTCCAGGTGGAGGTGTCTCGTCCTCACATCCAGACCTTGAAAATAAGGCTGCAACCGGTCCCATTCCTTGGAACAGAGGCATTCCTCTTCTGTGGGCACTGGGGCACAGCATTCACAGGTACTCCACCAATCTCCAGAGCTATGTAGCCTTGCAGCAGCCATTCCTCCTCTCTCGTCCTCTACCTGTTGCGCCTCTCTCTCTCTCCTCCTCCGTTTTTCAACTTCACGAAGCTCTTCGTCAGTGTATTCTGGCTCAAATAAATAAGGGCGGCCATCAAACTCTGCAAAATCAAATTCCTCCTCCACAAAGTCGAAGTCTGGCAAAAAGTCAGCCATTATTCTATAAATCTTTTATAAAATAAATGAATTAACTTTTCAGGCTACTGTCTGGTTCTGCCTTCCAGCTGTTGC
>NC_065514.1:38035930-38050394 GCF_006386435.1 Epinephelus moara
TATATGTGTGTGTGTGTGTGTGTGTGTGTGTGTGTGTGTGTGTGTGTGTGTGTGTGTAAAAGCACAAATAAAGAAAGGCATTGACAGATTAAGAGGGATCTCTGAGATTAAAGTTAAGATGATTTTCTGAAAGAATAGCCTTCCTCTGTGTTTATGTTGCTATAAAACCAGTTCAGGACACACACGCACACACACACACACACACACACACACACACACACACACACACACACACATATATTTATGATATCTTAAGTGTTTTGAATATGCAAATGTTTTAATCCAAGTTTTATACATTATATATTCCTTTTTCCCCTCTGCCATGTCGACACTGTTTTGTCTTAGTGTCACTATAAACTACAGCTTCTGTCTTAACCATTAAGATAAAGTGGGAATCTAAAGACACTGCTTTGAACTTAGAGGCATCCATAGTGAGGCAGGCTGACCTTTCTGGATAGCTGGACTATTCTGGAGACTGGTGGCCTTGGAGGACGGCTTGGATGAATCTGCGTCAGAGTCCTTACTGGTGTCTATGGACACAATCACGTCTTTCGTTCCTGAGGATTTCTCCTGGGAGGACAGCAACTCATCTGGGAGGGAATGGAATAAGTAGACAGATGGAGAGGAAAGTGCAGGGAGAAGTGAAAATAAGGTGCAAAAGTTTGGCCATCCCTTGTCAAAATTTTGTTTACTGTGAATAGCTATGCAAGTAAAAGACAACCTGACTTCCAAAAGGCAAAAAGTTGGCACATTTCTTCAATATTTCAATCAAGATTACATTTTTATTTAAATCTGCACCCTGCACTGGCAGTAGTGCCCCCTTTGGCAAGTATTACAGCTTTTAAATGCTTTTTGTAACCAGCTTATTAGGAACAAGTGTGGTTTTAAGTTGCTTAAGTATATTTTTCTATCAAGCTTTTAGTTGTTCATGATACCATTATAATATGTGTTGATTATAAATTTGATTATTTTTGTGTGATTTTGGAGCCAGCTGCCAGATTCTGTTACATGTCAGTAATCAGAAAAATCATACTGATTTTGAACACTTTGCTAAACACCTCTCTGGAACACTTCTCTGTGTGTGTGCATGTGTTTGATACCTTGTCCTTGGATGTGGGACACGTCCAGTCCCTCTTTCAGTCGCAGAATGACAGCACCAAACTGGAAGTCAAAGGCATCGCTGAGAAGAAAAAAACACATAAATAAAAGATTGAAATCAGCAGTGGACAGAATGATTCTTGACATGCTCAACTACACAGAGACTTAAGAAGACACGGATCCTTTCAAAAAGAAAACAAAAACAATGCTGAGAGAACTGCACGCACCAAATACCAGCTTCAAACATCAGAAGGCTGAACCTATTAGTGTGTACACTGCCACAGCTACTCACTGGATGGAAAGTAAAGGGTGCATTGCTGAGTGTATTAGCTGTGTTTTTAATATTATTGGGCTGAGTCATCTCTGACCTTCAGCCCTAATGCCATAATCCCCACACTTTACAGTCGGGAACTCATTCATCTTAAGTCCTTCACTCACAGTCTCACGTGACTGATTTAGGGTTCAGCTAAGAAAGAGGATTTCACATGGACACACTGTACACAACACTGTACTCCTCCACTGTTAATACACTGTGTGTAGTAGTGCCAGGAAAACTTCTCCTAATAAGTTCTCAGTCTGTAATGTTTTAGTATATGCTTACAGTTTTGCTAATCAAGTTACCACAAAGTAGTTCATGCCCCAGGGCCCCCTAACAGGTTAATCCAGCTCTGTGTCTGTGACATCCCACATATGTTTCTGAAGGCTGTGTAAAGAGGGGATGGTTGAGTCCGATTTAAACTGAGACACATTCCCAGTCATTAGTCAATGGACAGAAAATTGTCAACTCTGAAGTTGAAAATGGGTACACTGCCAAAGTACTTTCTCAAGCAAAAAGGTCAAACGTGTTCTCTACTTTCATAGGTGCTAATATCGTAGGCAACTGGACTTGCTTGCGTTTCTTGAAGATGTTTTGCCTCTCATCCAAGAAGCTTCTTCAGTTCTAAATGACTGGTACGAAGTTGCAGGCTATAAACCCTGTGTAGGTGGGAACCCTTGCAGAGTCTTAGGGGTCACGTGAGCTCTTAGTTTCAGAGTCGTTAGGGTCAGGTGGGACCAGGGGTGAATGAGTGTGAAGTCGTCTGGGAAGGGATCCCAAGACTGCATTGTAGGTGGGGGACATTAATCGCACAAGTTATATTATTTAATAAGTCTCATTGACTGACCGTCACCTGTGTGTAACTTATTAGACGGATATATATAGAGAAAGGCGACGTTTAGAGAGCAAGCTCAAATAAGCAACTCCACTTCAGAAACAAGCCCAAAAAACCGCAACCCGCGACTACCAATATTTGTAAGCGACTTTACAAAAAAACAAGCCCAAAGTCGCGGCTAATTAGCGGACCTGGCAACCCTGCCCTATGCGTAGTGCTCTAAGAGCTTTGATCCAGCAGCACATCATCCAAATGAAAACAAGTGGTTCACGCTTGAACGGCACTACACAGTTGTTTTGCGCGCAGCATTGTCATCTGCTCATTTCATTTGTGTTAGTGGAATTATTAACCAGACTCTTCCATGTCCACGCCAACCAGTTTCAAGGTGGAGTGCCACCAATTCAGTATCTGACCAAATGTCTTGCCCTCTGTTCCTGAATTTTGGTGCTGAATAATGGCCAAAAAAGTGTTACTGCACATTATGATGTCACAGTGAAGTCAATGTTTGAAACTTGTGAATAACACGTCATCACTTCATCATTTCTGTGAAATTTTGTCATAATTAATGTATGAATTTTTGAATTATTGCCAAAAATGTGTTTTGTAATGGTACCTATGACCTTGACCTTTGACCTTATGACCACCAAAATCTAACCAGCTTATCCTTGAGTTCAAGTGGATGTTTATGCCAAATTCGAAGAAATCCCCTAAAGGCATTCTTGAGATATCACGTTCACGAGAATGGAACGGATGGCTGGACAGATAGTCAGACAACCCAAAAATATAATGCTTCCTTCGCTGGCGCTGAGGCATAAAATAAATTGAATGCAGATTATCTTGGTCTCCCACAGTGTAAGATTCTATTTGTGGTGGTAGCTGACCAAGGATATGGACATCTGTTAGCGCCCTATAGCAACTCAAATTCAGTCAAGGTAAACCCAGGGGTCTAATCCCAAACCGTTCCAACTCCCTGTCAGATCAACAAACTTTCTGTTGCTACTGTTACAGGTTAAACCAAGCACTGCCACTGGCCACCAGCCCGCTTTCACCCCCCAGTGCTGGGGTTTGCGCTGGGTCTATTAAGGTTGTTACAGCCAAGTTGAAGATCTGTCGCCGGAGCTGTAGCCTGCTCTCCCCCCACAGTAGTAGTCTTCTGGGCAGGGAGTGAGGCAGATGGATTCCCCAAATTCCCAAGCTCAACTTTTAATGGAAATTTTACACATTTAAAATTCCTTAAATGTATCAACCATTTGCAACACTAGGCAGGGCTATAATATATCTGACATATTTCAAATATAGGCTCACATTTACATAAAATGGATTAGTGTATTAACCATTCATCATAATCAAAACACTCCTAACGCAGCAAGTGGAGTAACATGATGGTATCTCCTCACAACTACCATAATTCTACCTCAGACAACTTGAGCATGTAGTGACATTTATGTTTAGTCCACAAATGTCACATAATTCAACCTTTTCAGTCCGATTTTAGCAAAAACACTGTCTATATTTGGGCTGTGTCTCTTTGACGGAGCTCCACTTACTGGATCATACTGATGTAAGTCTCCACGTTCATCATGTCGCCATCCCTCCAGTCATTCTTGAAGCCCAGCACCAGGGTGTTCGGCTTCAGGCGACCCAGTCCAGCAGCCTCGAGGAGGAGGAATTCAAATCACAATCAAATAAATTCATTTCCTTACTCTTTTCTAAATATATCTTGTTTTCAGCAACCGGGATCAACCCTTATCCTGTTTGTGATCAAAAATATGTTCCAAAAGGAACAGCTCAGTGTGTAGTGCGGTCCAGAGAGAGAGAGAGTGTGACAGATAATGTTCTCAGAGCAGATGTGTGTGCAGTCGGAGCTAGGGATGGGCAAACGATCAAAAGTCATTATTCAATCAAAAAATTAACGATTAATTATCGATTAATTGATGAGCGAGTATTTCAAAAGAGAGAAAACAAAAGAGTGCAGTGCAGACTGTCGCCGCAAGAGAGCGCAAGCTGCCCCAGTTTTGAGCTTGAACCCTCTCGTAGTCTCGTAGGCTCGGCGAGCCGCCGTGCCTACGAGACCCCGCTGGACCTATACCAGACATTGTAGGGGAAACACTGCGACTATCGATCAAAATTATTTGTGATCGATCAAAAGCCTTAACAATCAATCATCTATAATCGAAAACTGATGCCCATCCCTAGTCGGAGCACAGAAGAATTTAGCAGTAACGTGTGGTTGTGGACTTTTCAGCCTGTCACTGGTGTTTTGGTGCCAGTTCTTGCTAGTTTTCAGTTTAACACTTGAGACAGAAACTCTGTGTGACTGATTATGACTCACCTCTGTGAGCACTATGAGCACTACCTCAGTTTCACAGTTTGATTCAAATAAGACCAATTTGTTCAACAATGAATGAAAACCCTCAGAAAATGAAAGAAACTGATCTGGAAGTCTGTAAACTGCTTCGATTCCTCAGCTGAAGAACAGCATACCAGGACACGACAAAAAGTCTTAAGTGTTCTAGAACTAGTTTTTGAGTATCCTGAAAAGCGCTCTATAAATCCAATGTATTGTTATTATTATTAGTTTAAATTTCAGATGTTAAACCTTGTTTAAGGATGAAGAATAACTCCAGATATCAATACTCCAGATCTTTCTCCTTCATCGTTTAACACAATTCAGTGACCCACACTGTGTCACTGGCTGACATGTTCCTTCATCACCAGGAACACACACACTGTAGTTAAATATGACTTAGTTCCACATACATCATCCTGCTGCCACAAATACTTACTAGAGCACCAAATGTGTACAATATACTTGTGAACCAAAGATTTAGATCTTTAGACTTGAAGCTGAGAGCTACAGACAGAGTAGGAACGCCTGAACATATTGAGAGAAGCACATTGTTGGTGTGGCTTTTTTATGGGATAGATGGGCAGTAAGAAAAATATAAAATAATGCCTCATGTCTTATCTTTTAAATAAGCAAGGGAGTTCTCTCCTCAAGTGCCCTGCCCACCTCTTTTTTCCTTTTGCTTTGGATCAATTGTTAAAAAATTATATGCAACCTAATGAGACCATGTGTGTGATCGTCGGTAATAAAAATAACATTACTTTGACTTGAGTTTAACTGAGATCTTTTGAGACAGTTTTAAAACATGAGGTAAAGTTTATAGCTTCTTACATAATCAATAGAACAATCAGCAACCAAGAAAAACAAAACATTGGCAACATTTTTCAACAATCATTAAAAATGTGCCATTAGAAGCATGTGCTTATCAACATTAACAAACAGAGCACACTCAGCCAACATGGCTGACTGTTGTTATTTGCTGGCACTTGCTGTGCAATTCTACAAGAGACTTGAGCAATGCTTCCTTGGAAAACATAAACAGTTAGATGCAGAGCAGTTGCTTGCTGTTACTCAACAGAGGCTAAATCATGTGAGATCTCATTCTTAGCACCACTGTGCTGTACTCCTACCTGGAGCAGGTACTGTGTACCATGCCTCATGTCCTCAGCAAACACTGGTGTGTAGAAGGCCTTGGTCTCATTCTTCAGTAGCCAGCGTTGGTACCGGGCCTGGTCTGTGGCCAGATCTTTGAAGTTTGGCCTCCTGTAGCCCTGGACACACACACACACACACACACACACACACACACACACACACACACACACACACAGAAAATCTAAGTAATCCCACAGCCCTGCATGAAATTCTGTAGGTCCACATTATCAAGGTCAGATAACACAGAATGTCTAATTTAATCAGATCACATAGTGTAGAATTCAACCTGCAGAACACAGTCCTGCTCTGAATCTCCTCATTAGGAACTTTGTCTATTTCTGGGGAAAAAAGCTCACAAAGCTGCACTTCAGCCAGGAAACTGTAATGCCATTAGCTGAGAATGTTTACACCGTTTCACTTGGAAGCAATAGAAGCAGGCAGGAGGGCTGATCAGAGGCCTCATGTGGAGGACCGCGTGTTCCACACAGTGCTTCCGGACTGCACAGAGACTGCATTCATCAATCAAAATGGCCTTTCCATTGTGAAGCTTGTATGCCTGGCAGGGGATTTGTAAAAGGCTTTTTACACTGTGTATACAGGAGTGGAACAAACGCGCTAACCGAGGCTCACTGATGCGCTCATTTCTGAGCTCTAAGGTGACTCAGACTGAGTTAAACTGTGCCTGCGCAAAGACAGGTAAATAATCAAACAACTGTGATGATGTTTTTTTTAAGGGAAAATTAACTTAAAATGAATTCACAATGAATTTCTGTAAAGTAACAACAGACAGCATTGATCAGTAGCTTGTTGCAGCAGCTTTTCTGAAGTTTAAAGTTGGTCTTGTTACAATGCAAAAAGCCCTGATACTAAAATGGACCCTGGACAGCAAAGTCAGCACATAGGCCAATAAAATATGCTGCATAAGGCCCCTAGCTGACTCATGTTTCTGCACTCTCTTGCAACCTGCAAAACGCTCTCTGTGTGTTCAGGGCCTATATCAGCTCAGAAAAAGAAATGTCAGTAGAGACATGTAAAAGATATGTTTGAGACCAGGGTCACTGGTTCAAGCCCCTGTACAGACCAAGTATGAAGCGTGGACTGGTAACTGGAGAGGTGCCTGTTCACCTCCTGAACACCGCTGAGTTGCCCCTGAGCAAGGCACTGAACCCCCAACTGCTTGGGGCACCTGTCCAAGGCAGCCCCCTCGCTTTGACATCTCTCCATTTAATGCATGAATAAGTCCTGTTTGTGCATGTGGGTTGGGGATTAATAAAGTATACCTTCTTCTTCTTCTGACAAAATTAGCTACAAGTAAGGAGCATGATGAATATATGACTTGACTGAAGTTACCAGAATAGGTGGTGGAAAATGGACAAGATATTTAACCTGACCATCAGGCTGTCCAAACATTGGTGTAAACTCACATTACACTGAGCAAGGCTCCATTCAGTGTCAGCACTAAGACAACAAGTGACAACAGTGATGACCTTACTCAGCCAACAGGATCCCAGGTTTTAAACAGATTAATTATGACAGTGCTCAGTGGTCAAATTGAGGGGGGATGAGGGGGGATGCCATCCCCTTTGTTAGAAAATTGACCAAAAAGCATCCCCCTTGTTTAACTAGAATCTGTGTGTGTGCAGGCATGGACGTAATTTGAGGGGGGGACACAGGGGACATGTCCGCGCACTTCCCATATCTGTGCCCTCTGTCCCCCGGCCAGAAAGAAGCAAAAAACCTTGCAGTTTCTTCCAAACAAAACGTGTAAGTTGAGTAATGCTGTTGCATGTAGATAATGTTAGCTAAATGATGACTAATTAATAGATGCCAATGTATCAAGTTAAGCTAGTTAACAAGAATACTAATGTTATTGTTACCTATATTGAATCGCTTGCTTGCTAGTTTCATGCTAGGAATAAACCCACTCCTCCTTAATAAGAACTTGTGCTCACTATTGCTTTGCACATATTTTTTTAATCTTTATTGCCACAATATAAAGAGCAGGATCAGGGAGGAGACAGTGGACCAGAGGCCAGCAATGATGATCATGCAGGGTCTTCACAGGTGAGAAGAGATTATAACTGTCTGAGAGAAAATATCTATAGCATAAAAGTGACTTTGATGTTAATTTCCACAGCTATGTCACCACTACTATTCTTAATTCTATTTAGAAATTTTGCTTTGCACATTTATTATCTATATTATTGCAATAGATAGATGAGGGACAGGGAGAAACCAGGCAGGTGTCAGGACAGGGACCTGACAGCAGCACCACTTATCAGCCCAAGGCTTCACAAGTAAGGAGAAATAATAACTGGCTAAGGAAATGTCTATAGGATAAGAGTGACTCTAAGATTCATTTTCACAGCTATTTCAGAACTACTCTTTTTCTCTAAAATGTTTTTTTCTCTGTATTGCAATAGCAATACTACTGCATTATTTGTGTTTTTAAAGGCAGCAGGTATAGGTCATGCCATTTTTCTTTATCTTGATTAATTTTGCACATCTGTGCTGTCATATTTGATGATGTGTGCACGCAAAAAAAATCAAAGCTACATTGCATCCCCCTTATTAAAAATGAACAATTCGACCACTGACAGTGCTCCAAGTGTGTCCTGGTACAACGTTAACACACTATAAGTTCCGTACAAACTAACAGTCCTTGTGTTTTGGTGCTGCAACTCCATTTACTGAATTACTATTTTGACAGCAAAGTAAGGACTATAGACTCACTTAGTAATGGATTTACACATAGTTGGTGTAATGCATTAGGGGCCCACATAAGGTAAAGGAATTAACCCCCCCCCCCCCCCCGACAGCTCTTTCTATCAGGGAATAGAACTAAAAGTGAAACCTATCTATGCTCTCTTCAAAGCCAGACTCCATTGCAGTAATAACAGTAATTTTATCTTGCTGAACACAGCAGCAGGAGCATTATATTAATAATCAGAAACTTTTTAAACAGCTGTATGACAGCTGCAATATCAGGAGTGCAAAGGGTTCAAATACAGGAGGAATTTTGATTACATTAGTTTCAGTACCAACCAGAACCCCCAATAATAAGTTTAATTACTGAGAGTAGAGTGGAAGTAGGAATAGGAGTAGGGTTGGGTTGGGTTGGGTCGGGTCGAGTCGAGTCATCTATTATTGTGTATAAAACGTTATATATACAGTATGTATAAACGTTAGAGGGAAGAGGGAAGAGGGAAGGAAGGTGGGCCTGAGGGGGGGTTTAAAGCCTGCAACTCTGTGATAAAATGTCTCCCTCTATTGTTTTATTTATTCTTGTTTTATTTTCAGTGTTTAAGACAGGTGAAGGTAGCCGGAGTACTGCTGTATGACGGTAACCACAAAAGCAGTACCACGGCTCATGTTTACTGCGGTATGTTACCGTCACCGCGAATACCGCCCAGCCTTGTGTTGTGTTGTGTTGTGAGCATAGTGGGTCTCTGAAGCTATTTAAAACCACTTGTGTTGTGTTGTATGATTTCATAACTACAAAAGGCAAAAGAGCAGAGTATCTACTTACTGTGCGAATATGTCCACAGATCATCAGGCCTACGTTCTTAGTAAAGGTGTGGACCAGGTCGAGAAGAGCTGGACGAGAGTTTGGGTAACCAGTCATCACCAAACACTGGGGTCTATAGTCAGACACATCCAAGAGCAAACATCAAGACGTCAGCATCTATGACCTTCAGTCAGTTTCTTAACACAGGACAAAAAAACAAACTGGTGCAGAGTAGCGCACATCAAAGCAAATATGTTAAGCACCGTGGGATTTAATGAAGTAGTGAGACGAGACAAAAGGGAGCTCAGAGGAACACACGTGTCATGCTGAAGATACCATCAGATGTGTTTTAATCCTCTGCTTGGTTTGCTGCCATGGGAACAGTCCAAAGGAACATTATCACCATTACATCCTAAAAATTACCACATGTACAAGCTTTCAGAAAATAAAGACATGTACTGTTGGTTGATAGAGAAATAATTAGTGTACCTCAAACTGAATACTTCTGAAGACTTAATATTTTGACTGCACAAGTGTGCTAAGTGCATTCACACTCCAAAAAAAAAATCCAGTGTATTACTGGTGCAATCAAAATGGTCCAAATGTTGAGTGTGGAATGTTGGATACTTCTCAACCTCAACAGACACCATCTTTGTGATGTAGCAGAAGAGGCTGGGGAGCCAGCCACAATGAACGCTGCCGCATTGTACAGATTTAAGTTATACATGTTTGTTGGGTCTGTAATGATGATAACGTAAACAATGATGCGAGCGCTAACGTTAGCTTGCTTGCTAATGTTAGCATTCACTAGCTAGCTAACTTGCTAATTAGCTACAGCGGCACATTTTAATGAGCATTGATGTTTTGGTGTAGGTTTGGTTTATGTTTGGGTGGCGAAAGCGGTCAAATGTTAGCAATAATGCTCCAACATCCACTTGCAATTCACCATTTAAAAAGAAGAAAAAGAAAAGGAGGAAGCAGAAGAAGAACAAGAACAAGAAGAACAAGAAAAAAAGTGATTAAAAAATGAAGTTGTCATCATTTCTTGTAGCCTAATTGCAAAATGGCAGAGTGCAATTTGAGACAACACTGCCCCATTAAAATTAGTGCACCATGAAAGAAGTACGTAGTGTACATAGAGCACTACACTAAAGTGACTAACGGAAGTATAAAATATGAGACACACTTAGTAGCACGTGCTTAGGGGTATTTTGCTTGCTATGGTCTCCACTTTCACACATTTCTGTGAGATGCCAAAACTGTACAACTGTTTCATGAAATACATACAATACATGGCTCCCAAAAGGAGTGCTTTAATATTCATTATCAAGCAACTTACTGGGGAATCAAACCTTACCAAGCTGTGATTCTCAACCAACAAAATAAGTTTTTGAAGTTTAGCCATGATGCACAATACATGGTGTCTCATGTGACAGCAACAATAACAATTTCCCTTAGGTCCACAACTTGATAATCTGATCAAGTTATAATCTAATAATAAACCACTTTTGACAAGCCTAACCCCAAACATTTGTAGGGCTGAGTATCAAAATATTTTTTTCAGTAATGACCAAGATGTGTCTGTAGTACAATAAGTTGGCATGTAATGCCTGTCTTAGGGCTTGTTTACTTATCCTGTGATCAGATAGTTCCTGATCTAAATCAGGAGCTTTAATAACTTTACACTATTTAATTAAAGCAACACTTACCTTTCTTTTCTTTGTTTAGGTTAAAATGCTATTAATATGCTGATGGCACACTAAAATGTAAGTGAATTCCACCAGAGATGAAAACTCATAATTATACCATTCTCATATGGTTCTAAGAAAACTCCGACCAATCACTGCATTCGGACCGAATGCAATGATTGGTCGGAGTTTTCTCCTGTCCTGTCTGTCTTCCCCACGTGGAGGCCTCCGACTGACGTAACCGCTCGAGTAACCACCCCCCACACCCTCCACCCCTGAGTCTGAGACAACAAACAGGTTAGTAACAGGGACCCTTGTGGATATAAACTTTTCTCCGTAACAAAAGCAAACAAATGCGGACCACCGCTTCCACCTCCAGCCGCTCCAACAGGGAAATCAGTTGGCAAAAGAAAGAAACGATGCAACAAGAAGTAAATTCATCAGTGCAATACAGTCGCGAGTTTCTAACAGACATTAGAAACTGCTGCAGAGATCTAACGCTACAACCAAGAGAGCTCAGGATGTGTAGCAAGCTTGGCCTGCTACATCGAGCTAGTCCTGAGATGACCGTGGTTTCGCCTGGAGCTGTCCCGACGGGGAGACGCCGGCAGCGCTGTGATAGGACGCGAGAGTGGGGGAAGCGCGGAGGGGTTAGCTAGGCTAAGAGCTAACCCCATCAAACCAGCTGTTCCCAGTGTCCTTCTGGCGAATATCCGCTCACTGGACATGAAAATAGATTACATCTGACTATGGAGATCCACTCACCAAGGAGTGAGGGACTGCTGCGTCCTTGTGTTCACTGAGACATGGATGAATGGTAACATATCAGACTCCGGTGTTGAGCTAACAGGGCTAACACTACACAGAGTAGACAGGAAGGCAGCATCGTCTGGTAAGCTCCGTGGTGAATACACAAACAATTCATGGTGCTGTGATGTGAAGAGGAGCTTCCAGTTCTGCTCTCAGGATGTGGAGTTTTTGTTTTGTTTGCTTGGGGTATGCAAAATGTCATTTCGTTTTTGTGCTGGTTCAGTTCAGTTCATAACATTATGACAACACAGCATCCAGTTGATAATGGCTAACGTTAACCTACTGTAGCGTAGCCTCTGAAACATAAACGTTATCTTCCTTGTGCTTTTCCACTTACTAGTAACGTTAACGCTACTATCTAACGTTAGCACTGTAACCTTATTCTAAAACTCATCAGTCATCACTGACTCCAGTTGAGTTTTAAAACTCTGGGGTTGCATTTGACTGTCTTTGTTGTAACATTACACTCGCTCTCCTTTTCCGTGTATCTAACGTTACCTTGCCAATTGCTACGTCTATAATGAAGACGTAATGGAGGGAGGTGGAGCTGCAGGAGGAGGAGGAGGATGGGACTTTGGATGGAGGCGGGAGTTGTGGATGTTCAAATTTTTTCTAAGTGCTGTGTGAAATGCAAAAAAGGTAAGAGTTGCTTTAAGGTTAAGGTCTTTCTTTAAAACTGATGCCAAATAACCAATAAATAAGCCTCATACAATGTCAGGAAGGGATGCACAATATTATCAGCACATCATCGTTATTGGCCAACATTGGCTTTAAAATTAGCCATCAGAATCAGCCAACATGTTTCTATTTTGCACAATGAATGAATATCACTTTAGTTGAAAAGTATTGTATTTCATGTCTCCATCTGCTTGTAGGCTATCAAGATAAGAGTGTGCATGCATAATATGATGTTAATTCCACTATAGAAGAGACTTGATGATCACTAAAATTAGGTGGGGCAAAAGTGGATATATTGATATTGGTATCGGTTATCGGCCAAATAATCCAATATCATGCATTCCTAAAGTCAGGGAATAATGCATGGCCCTATCCCCAGTATTCCTTTATGGAAGCAGTTGTGATCTGTCACATACATTATTAGCCATTTTTTTCATAAATCTTCATTAATGTCAAATATGAAGTAAGTAGGCTTTTCTATGCTCTGATGACTGCAGCATTTGTTCGTGTCAAACATTATTCTTTCGCTAATATTTTAGCACATAACAGACGATCCATCCGACTGGCATGGTAATATATATGTGTTAAAATATTAGCATGCATTGCCTTAACTCAGTGATCCTACAGTCTGATAAGATTAGTAGATTTTTTCATCAGACACTGTCTGGTCCAGCTTTAATGATCGTAACTACAGCTGTGTGTAGTAAGAATGTAGGGGTGCTTCTTTGTGTTTTGTACCTGAAGTTCTTGATGTGGTCCTCTACTCCACTGAGGTGCAGAGTGTGGGTCAGGGCCTGGTGATAGGTCAGAGCCTGGGTCGATGAGCCCCAGTTCACATCTGGAGGGGGAGGACGCATGCAGGCAGAAACACACAGTGCAGTTGGGAAGTTTGTTTATGGGTTGTCCTGCTGGGCCAAAGGCCGTCTGACCCATGTGGTGTTAAAGGCAATGGGAAGACCTCATATGTGTGTGTAGCTGCATGTCAAACTGAGTGTGCACAGGTGTGTGCTCAGAGCTGCAAGTCAGCTTTGTTTAAAGATGTGCGTGGTTGTGTGTTGGGGTGGACATGTCAGTACTGTGTAGCAGTGTGATTTATTAAAGCCCCATTTCCACTGCTTGTACTGTGGAGGTGGAATTAAAACACAGCAGACCATTGATTGGTCAGAGGGGCTTCTCACTTGCGTAACATGAGACATCATGCACAAACCTGTCATTTTTAAATAGCCAAGCTACCGTCAATAGCAACTGCAATTTTTGTAAATTCCCTCAACCCAGATTTTTAAAAATGGTCGCCCACAAAACCACGTGCCGTGCTCAGTTAAGGAAGTGCAGACATTCATGTGTTTGGTTGCTGATGAGGATTCAGCAAGAGCTGGACAGAGCAACGGATGCTGTGTTGTTAAGATGATGTCATAGCACTTTCATGCAGCATCGCTCTGACAATCAGCTAAGAACCCTGCCTACACTGATGGGGAACTATCTGCAGAGGAAAACGAAAAAGAGAGAAGTACTGGTCACAAAAGTGAATTGAGTTGAGCCACAACTTGCAGGGGAAATAAGGCATAATTCATACACATAAATATTTCTTTGTTTACAATTTTTTACTTTTTTAAAGTGAAGACTCCAACTTTTTTGGAAATGTGAGAGCAAAGATAGTTAGAGGTCACTTGTAGTCTGTTAACGATATGTAGAAATAAAAGAAATACAAGACATTGTGATTTCATGGTAATTTAGCATGAGGGCTAACTCCAGTCAAACAGCGCTGGGAAGAGTGACTGCACACTGCACAATGTTGGACTGAAATGAAGAAAAGACTTAACTCATCATCATGATTATTATCATATCATTTACATAACACCATTTCAGCCTATAACAGTATGGTTTATCTACAAAAGGGGTAGGGCTGGGCGATAAATCGATTTTATCGATTAATTCGAATTTGTAGTTTAGGCCGATTTGTTGTAATGAAAATCGAGTTTCTATTTAAAATCCGCCACCGCCGCTTCACGCTGGGCTCCCATAGTTCAGA
>NC_065514.1:38050633-38066811 GCF_006386435.1 Epinephelus moara
CTACACACACACACACACACACACACACACACACACACACACACACCCCCACACACACACACACACACACACACACATAAGGCTCAGCCTGTAACATAAGGCTATTTAGTTTGTTTAATAAAAGGACAAGGTATAGACCTGTTCTATAGGAAAGGTAACCTTAAATGACTTCTGTTGTGATCCAATATGATGGTAGGGGAAACACTGCTGTATAGGGCTGTCAACGAATATTCTAAATTCGAATTAAAATTAGAATTTGAAAAAAAAAGGACCTCCGCATGTGAAAGTTGATATTCGATTGTGGAGAAAAAAAACACCACTGCAGCTGTCCTCTTTGCGAGTGGGCGGTGGCCTGGGCCGCTGCACTGAACGCACTGCATAACGCCAGGGCCACACTGCCTGCGAAGCGGAGCGCACCGAAATTCTCTCGCGCGCCGGAGAACCTCCGTTCACATCAGACGCGCATTTCTCCACGCCGTCGACAAGCGGTTCTGCTCCCAGCTGTTGTCTCCGTCACCCGGCTTGACACATTCGCTCGTGGCTCGCGCAGAAAATAGACCAGAGCCGGCCACGGAGCTGAAAAATAAAAATCGAATGGTTCGAACCTATGACTTATTTTAGAAGGAATATTAGAACGTCATTTTTGAGCAATTTTGACAGCCCTACTGCTGTATGATAAGAAAGGGGTCCGGTGGAAAGCGATCACAGATGCAGTCGCAATGTATATTGCAAGAGATATGGTGCCCATATATAGGCTACCATGGAAAAGCTGGGGTTTATTCACATGCTGAAAGTTTTGGACCCCAGGTATGTGCTACCAGGCCGCAAATTTTTTTTTTTTTTAACTAGGAGGGGGAAAAAAAAACGATTTAAATCGTGAATCGGATTTTTTTTAGGCCATATCGCCCAGCCCTAAAAAGGGGTGTCAAACATCCCGCCCAAGGGCCAGTATTCGAGTACTAGTTTGCACGTCAGTATTTATTTTATCTATTTTCAAAGGGGAAACTTTTTTACACATATTTTTGTTACAAAATAGTTTCAATTATAGTAATAAAACATTTGTTCAACCAAAACCTCATACTATTGCAACTCTAATGCAAGTGTAATGACAGTGAGCAGTAGACTGATGAAATGTGGAAAAACTGAGACATATTGTTGAAATTGTACTATTTTTCTTGAGACATCTAAGGCTGTTGGTCTGTTCTGTAAATGAATGGCTTCGAAATGTACTTGAAAGAAAGGGTAAAATTTGGAGTGTGATTATTTATGGGTTATTATGCAACAATTTTACTGGTCCGGCCCAGTTGAGATCAAATTGGGAAACTGAACTTAAATAAGTGAAAGCAATGAGCCACAGCATTTAACTTTTCCAATACCTTTTAGATTTAGCATAGTTTTGTACAAAGACAGGATAATAGATTTACTAAACCTAGCTTACTCAGACGGAGTATTGTGTGTATAAAATGGCATACGGATTTGTTTATTATTATTTATTACATAAATTATTAATATGACAAATACAAATTAAACGTTAGGTAGTCTAATAGAATAATATAATCAATTGCTTTTTCAGTCCACTACATACATTTTGCTGCTTTCAAAAAATGGGTGAAGTGAGATGAACAGACTGAAAACTTATTAGATAAAAGCTTTCCTTTGGGGACATAATTTACAGTTGAAAAAAGGGTAATAAATTGCAATATACAGTCAGGTCCATAATTATTTGGACAATGATACAGTTGTCATCATTTTGGCTCTGTACACCACCACAATGGGTTTTAAATGAAACAATGAATACCTGCTTAAAGTGCAGACTCTCAGCTTTGATTTAAGGCTTTTTTTCAAAAATGTAGCAGGATGCAAAGCAGGATGAAAGCTGAAGTGTTTGGGGCTACATTATCTGCTCAGATTCAACTAAATGCTTCAAAACTCATTGGACGATGCTTCACAGTGCAGATGGACATTGACCTGAAGCATATTGCAAAAGCAACCAAAGACATTTTTAAGGCAAAGAAGTGGAATGCTCTGCAATGGCCAAGTCATATCATCTGACCTGAATCCAATTGAGCATGCGTTTCTCTTGCTGAAGCCAAAACTGAGGGCAAAACACCCAAAACACAAGCAGGAAGTGCAGACGGCTGCAGTAAAGGGCTGGCAGAGCATCACCAGGGAAGAAACCCAGCATCTGGTGATGTCTATGTGTCCAACACTTCAGGCAGTCACTGACTGCAAAGGATTTGCAACCAAGTATTAAAACTGACTGTTTAATTGATGATTATGTTAGTTTGTCCAAATACTTATGAGCCCTTAAAGTTGGGGGACTGTGTGAAGAAATGGTTGTAATTCCTACACAGTTCATGGTGTACAGAGCCAAAATGATGACAACTGTATCATTGTCCAAATAATTATGGACCTGACTGTATTTCAGTGAAATAGTCAGCATATTGCAAAATATTTAAAATTGCAATAACACTGTATCTTACTTAAGTACTGTGATAATATTGTATCGTGGCTCCTCTGGGGATTCCCATTCCTACAGGTTACTGAAGCAAAATAACTGAATTAGGATTTTAATTTGGGAAATAATTAATTTGATCATTTTTTTTATAATCATATGTTGTCATATTAAAACCATTATTGTATCATGTTTTCGTAATTAGACCATTTTAAAATTATTCTGAGGTGCACTAATGTCTGAAATCTGTTAATGGTGTTAACAGTGGCTAGAAACAAGAAATGATTCTCAGTAACTCACCTGGCTTCTTGTAGCTGACATAGATGAAAAGACCCAGAACAATGACGTTGGTAAGGAGAGCAGCCCACCAGTTGATGACGAACATCACCACACAGCACAGCACAGCTCCAGCAAGAGAAACCCACATGTTGTAGTATTTGAAGCTGGGGCGCCATCCTACACCACCAACGAGTGAAAACAGGTCAAGACATTGCAGTGAAAGGCTGATGATATTTAACATCATCAAACTAACTCACAGTGCCTGTCACAAACTTTATCTTTATCATATTGTTTGCAAAATGTTTAATTATGGTAAACTGAGGAAATGCACTTCATGTTTAAGGTTGAGTAGAAGTCAGATTTGTCAGACTCTTTAAATGGGACCAAATTAAGTTGGACCTGCAATTCAAAAGACTAAAAAGAAGGAGACACAGTGGTCATCCTCCATGAACAGAAACATTTTCTTTATCAACATGGTCTTCAACTAGGAAATGTTGCCAATAAAGAGTGTGAATAAAGTTACAGTGGAAGTTGGACATGTGCTTGGGTTAAAGAATGGGAGTTAGCAGCCTGTTAGACTGGAGATCAGAAGGTTATGTACCAGCTATTAAAGACCAGATTTGTTGACTGGGTATCACAGAAACTAGACTAGTAGGATTTTAGTGATGGGAAACATTCAGACTGTGTGTGGTTACACGATGACAGAGTCTAAAACAAACCATAGGACATAAAGGGTACATTGATGGTGCTGTTCCTCACAGCCCCATGCAGGGCTTTTATGTGTCCCAGGCCAGGACACCGAATGAAGCAGGAACAGTTTATGGTTGCAGAGACAGTAAAATCAATGCCTGTTTTACTGCTTCTCTTTAATTTAGTCATGTACCATTTAAGTCCTTGTAATCATATGACCTGCTTGGAGGAATTAGAAGCACATAGAGAATCTGTACCTGGAGTTCGGCAAGAGCTATGGTATTGTGGGGGAAAAAAGCAAAGAACTCAATACAAAAAAGTTCGACTACTAGATATGCATTTCATTCAGCTATTGTTTACTGTCTAAAGGCAAGTTTACCCAAATTACAAAATATGTCAATATTTATAATACCTCATCTAAATCTAGGCGCATGCAGATTGGGTAGCCAGTGCCTCCCATGACTTCACCACATTTTATTTTTTGTTGTTTTCTTTTCACATTTGTTTCTGGAGCACGGATGGCCTATGACAAAGATGCACTCACTGACATTGGAGTAGCAGGTGCAGGGATTGGATTAGTTGTAGTGGACCTTTAAGGCCCAGACAAACTTGAGAGAACTAGCGGCAATAAAATCCAACTGTTGTGTCGCCTCATGACGTCTGTGTCGCGGGCAAATGTTGCACATGAACACACCACAAATACTACAGCTGATGGCCAACCAGCACTGGCTCTGGCGTCGGGGCCGACGGGGTCCAACAAGGGACGACGGTGTGGGACACATCATACCGACCACGACGACAGGCGCTTACCAATGACCCAACACTGACCGATGGCCAACTGTTGGCTTGGTGGCAGGGTCTTTAGATGGTCACCACCCACATCTTCCAACCACTCAGTCAGACCAGCCAGACATAACACCATCTAGTAACCATCCCAGGAAGAGACGGACAAGAGCTGGGATAAAAGCTTGACTGGCCCAGTTTGACCTAGGGCTGTTCCACTACCCATGAAATAGGATTTGGGAGACCAGAGACTGCTGTGCCCACATCTTGGCAGAGACCTGACCATCATGGCATCCTGGTTTTGGGTGCCAACTGAGTGAAGGACTTTCCACGGGATGAGGGGAGGTGAACTCTGTTTACATCAATGATGCTTGGTACTAGAAAAAGTTGATGGACATTTTTTCCCTTATGTTGAAATTTTAGTCTTAAGATCCCGGCCAAATTATCTGCCCAGAGAATTCACCAGTGTTCTTGCTACTGCTATTTATATTCCGCCTGATGCAAATTCAGAAAATGAAGCTTAGCTTTGGCCTGCTAACTTTTACACCTTTCCTTTCAGCAGCTACTTAAACCAAATACTGCAGGCCCTGATTCATGATGGTGATAGTCTTAAAGAAGTTGAGCTGGGAGATGCTGACTCCTGAAGTAGATGTAATGCAACCAGCTAGACTATTGCAATTGAGGCGACTCATCACTTGCTGGTCAAAAACACACAGTCCATTAATGATCGCAGAGTGCTATTACAGTCTCATGCTATTTATTACTTACAAATGATCCTTGGTGATACTGGCTTGCAGTGAGCACATTAACCCAATAGTCATTCATTAAATGACTGATGGAAACAAAGCTGAACCTTTCAATTGCTGGAGTGACAGTCAGCGCTGGCTAAAAATGAGAAGCCTGCTAACATAACCTCAAAACTTTGTACATTATTTTTTTCGCTACTAAAAAGACAGAGTAATGTTTGTGGAAAAAGCGGCAAATAATAGCAAATATAAAGGGTACTCTGTACAACATCAGCTCTGAAAAAAGATTCTGATACATTCTGATATTTCTGTGTAGTTGTATGTGAGCAGAAATCAGTCCCTCTCCTCAGTGTAAATCCACAGATAATTCATGCTTCTCTATCGTCATGGTAAACTGCTGTGATGCGTTCATCATTGAATAACCAACAAAACAACACTGAAAGATACACTCTATATCAATTTAACACCACTGCTACATCTAATCATGACCAAACCAATCATATCAAATGACTCATCTGATGCAACAGTGTGGCAGTAACAGTGACCCACACACTTACGTAGAACAATATTTCAAAGCAACAATATAGTGACTGAGTGATTGAAGAAGAGGGGCTGGGTTGGAGGGAGGCTGGGTGAGATTTCTTATCATTTTATGATAATATAACATTTAGTGTCTGAAATTAGCCTTTTGACTCACTGGCCAATGGGACCGGTGGATAAATAAATCCACTAGCAAAGCACATTTTTTACTGAAGAAAAACTCTCAGCATAGTTTTTTATTACATGACTATTTTGGTACAAACATTTACCCATCAGTGTGGCAGGCAACCTTCAGAGATTTACCCACCAAACGGAAAATCCTGCTGAATTTGGCACTTGGTGGGAGTTAATTTTGGACCCTGATTAGTGATAATAATAATAATAGTAGTAATAATGAAATAGGGACTCTTATTGTCATTGGATTTTCTAACTTCAATACAATACCTTGAAAAATATTGATAGTCTATACCAGTCCACAGTCGATTCCATTTTCGATACCATGGGGAAGATTGAGGCTTACTTATAGCATATATTAAAATACTTTTTGGCTTTTCTTTGAAGTAATCACTTTTTGTGTTTTATATTGCTTGTTTTAGAGCTATACATTTATTAATTTGTATTTCTGTTGTCTGTCTGTAACTTCTCTTGCTGCCTGTCTTGGTCAGGACACTCAGGAAAAAGAGGTTTTTGATCTAAAGAGGTTTTTCTGGCTAAATTAAGGTTAAATAAAATAAAATATAATAAAATACCATTCAAATTGTCATAAAACATAAATAGAACAAAACTAAAATATGACATTGACGACGACAACAGCGACAACGAATTTTCTTTCCTTTTCTTGGTTAGAAGCTGACTTAGAGGCTGACTGAGTAAACTGAAAATGAAAATGAGCATTGAAACCATTTCAAATATTCAGGCCAAATATGTCAGTAACAACATAAATCAAACAATTGTGATTGTTTTGGTTATTAAAAATACATTCATCTAAAAAAAAATCATATTATATCTGCATTTCACATACAGTGCCTATTAGCAGGAAATCTTGCGCTTTTGTAGTCATTTTTATAGATCATTCAACAACTGGCCAATGGCACAACAGTTGAAAATTTGTCACTTAGCTTACACTGGCACATTAACAGCCATGTTGATCAATTATCCTATTGAAAAAATGGCAAGTCATGTAAATGATCATCTGACTGCTTCTGCAGTACACTTTGAAAATACACAGTAATTCTAACTCAGATTTTCTGCTAGCTTCACAACGGCCATTCTAGGATAGGACTAGCCTCATGAGCTGTAAAGTATTATTTCTAAGCTCTTAGAGCAGCTAAACATGCCCTGAACTGTAGAGTGCATCAAAGTAATCCCTTGAAAACCCCTCATTTCCCATCACCATCATTGTTAAGTACCATATGACTGGTGACTCTGCCATCACAGCTGATAAGCCGCTCGTTTCTACAATCAAGAGACAAGACTTGTCTCTTACGATGAGTTCTTCTGCAGCTTTCATTTCTGGATTAGCACATTTTACTTCTTTTTTGATCTTACCTGGTGAGTTTGCCAGTGAGGCATGGAATACAGAAAAGTTGATCAAGGCATAGGATGCCAAGAAAAAGTTGGAGATGATGGGGGCAATGATGTTCAACTCAGCTGCAAGAGGAAAACATCAGAAAGAAATCAGTCAACTCAGAAAGGGCCAAAACTCAAACTTCATGACCTCTAGTCCTTTAAGGAACAGCAACAAAAAAGGCCTCTAATTTGACTCAACGCTGGCATCAAGAACTCAGTGTAACTAGCCAGCCAGTGCATTCCTTACACCATCCAACACTTTGGTCCAGTGCAAAAATCCAAAACATTGGCATCAAATTTGGTGAAGATATTCACTCCTTATAATTCTGGTACACAGACCTTTTCACTAGCCCAAGTTTCTCTTACAGTTTACAATCATGTCTGTGCACCCATTTCCCCCCCAGCAGCACAGAAGAGCTATACAATCAGCACAGTTTCAAGATAAGTGTCAGTAGTTCAGTACCCAAACAAATATTTCCCCATGTGCTCCTGAGATATGATGTTGATAAATGGCCAGAAAAGTGTAATCAACATTATGATGTCACAGAGAAGCTGACATTGGATATAAAATGGATATAAAATGTCATCACTTCTTATTTGATCCTATTAGACATTTGTGTGACGTTTTGTCATAATTAGCATATTCATTTTTAAGTTATTGACAAAAATATATTTTCTGCTGTCATACTGACCTTGACCTTTGACCACAAAATTCTAATCACTTTATTATTCAGTCCCAGTGGAGGTTTATGTCAAATTTAAAGAAACTCTCTTAAGGTGTTCACCAGATGCAAGGTCACACTGATATTGAAAGATATTGTTGAGATATCATGTTCATAAGAATAAGACTGATGCATTCACACAGACCTTGACCTATTACCACCAAAATCTAATCAGTGCATCTTTGAGCCCAAGTGGACATTTGTGCCAAATTTGAAGAAATTCCCTCTAGCTATTCTTGAGATATTGCGTTCACAAGAATGAGATGGATGCAAGGTCATGGCGACCTTAACCTTTGACCCTTGACCACTAAAGTCTAATCAGTCCATCACTGAATTCAAGTTAAACTTTGTGCCAAATTTAAAGAAATTCCCTCAAGGCGTTCTTGACATATTGCATTCACAAGGACAGGACAGACGTATAGACGTACAACCCAAAAACATGATGCCTCCAGCCACTGCTATCGCCAGCGTGGAGGCATGCAAACTGTCTTTTGGTATAAATTATAGGCTAAAAACAATTGTTCTGAAATAATTTCTCCACTGAAACCAAAGTAAATACTAATGTCATTATTGGGAACTCAAAAATTTTTACATTATTTGTAAATGCATCAACTCAACACTGTCTTTATTTTCTCAATAATTAATACCAAATTACATTGTTCTTTCCAGGAAACTTCTTGGAAATGATTGACATTAGAGTAACGTGAAATAAAGTGTTACTGCTTTTTTCATATTTTTTCAGTAAATTTTGCAGCCTCTAGTTTTTCAGTGGTGTTTAAGTAGTGCTTATTGTGGTGTCATTTAATAACAATGGTTAAATGTCAGAGTACAGATGAGTAGTGTGCACATCCGTACCGATAAGGATGAAAGCCAGAGCAATACCAAAGGTGAGGATGTAGCCTCGGAGGGGCTCGTTGTTCTTGCCGTAGCCTTTAGCGAACATGCCCAAGCCTGGGTAGATGTTGTCCTTACATAAAGCCTGTAGAATCAGAAAACATCATGCCAACTTCAGACTTTTAGTTGTTCATAATCGAAAACTACAACATTGATTACAATCCAAATCTCTAATTAAATGGGCAAAGCTCACTTGTTATTAGTGCAATTTGTTAGATACCTTGATGCAGTATAGGTCAGTTCTTACCTGAAAAACTTTGGGTGCACTGACTAAAGAGGCAAGAGCTGAGGACAGAGTGGCAGAGAAGATTCCAGCAGTGATGATGGGCCCAAAACCAGAAACCACGCTCATCACCTGAACCAAACATTAAATGCAGATGAAAACATTGACTTTTGCACCCATCAACCAACCCCGACATTTTAACGTCAGTCTCCTGATATACTTCAGACCTCATCTTCTGCAAGAGCTGCTTCATACCTGGAAGTCATTCTGGAGTCCATAGCGGCAGCTGCCTTTTTCACTCTTACACGAAGAAAAATCATAGCCAAATTTGCAGGAAGCATCAGTACAGTTCATCATGAATTGAGAACTAACTGTGTCACTTGCATTTCCACTGGCATCTCTCACAATGCAGGAGCCTGGTGTGGAACAAGGAAACACATAAACACCCTCTTAAGAAATTGCAGATTCTTAAAGCTACAGAGAATATCACATGTAGTGGGCACTACTGCACCTGTTGAGACAGCAACACCCAGGTAGACTATCCCTGTGATCAAAATGGCCAGCAGGGTTCCTCTAGGAATGGCCAGCTGAGGGTCCTGCAACAAACAAGATAACAAGCAATCTATCTTTCCATCACAAACCTTTGAATCCTTAGCAGTAAAGTGCTTTTAGATGATGTCATCAATCCTCTGCTTGCCACACTAAAGGTCATCAGCTCATTCACTTAGTCACGCTTATTTATTTCACTATTTCCAACAAAGCACATAAATGAATGCCACTCACATTCACCTGTGCAGAAGAATCTACACAGATGATGGTTTGACAGCTTTAGTCAAATCTGTTACACCAAGATAAACCCCTTGAGATGTACCCACTCTTTACCAAGGCAGTTTTGCTAATAATCACAGGTAACTTACAGCGAGGTCTCCTGAAATATTAGCTCCGGCCAGAATACCAGTGGCTGCAGGGAAGAAGATGGCAAAGACAGAGAAGAACGTCTCGCCTCTGAAGTCAGGACCCATGTTTTCCCACATGATTGAACCTAGAAATAGAGTTTCAAACACCAAAACATCAACTGATAAAACCTTCAGTACCAACACTGCTGGAGCTAACAGCCTACAGGCCTCAAAAGTTTCCCTTGACAAATCAGTTTGTGGTCTCACCGTCATAGCCAAAGAAGCCCACAGATTCCTTCGACTTGACAGGAATGAAAGTTCCGATGAAGTAGTTGATGATGGCTGTGATGAGGACCACGAGCAAAAATATCTGGGCCTACAGATAGGCAAATTGAGCGATTCATTAGGCACAATGGATCTCTTAAATCTATGGATGAATCAGTCATAGTGTGTGTCTGAGTGTGATAGAGTTTTCTTAACATCTGCTGTGGGAATTTTCATTAGGGCTTAGACTTGAGCACGTCTAGCTTCTACGCAGTTGATGTTAGCTGTCAGTGTATCAGAGATGGACCCTGTTTGTACCTTGGCCTCCCATTCCATTCCCGCCACAGAGATGCCCAGGAGAAGGATTACTGTGATGGTCCCGATGATTCGTATATCATTGATTTCATCTGTCATAACGGCATCCACACCCTGAGAGACAATACATAAGAGTTGTTTAATAGTATAACAATAAACTGCCAATTCCTTAAGTGCAAACACTGTAGTTCTTTGATCTTTGATCTGGTCTTTTAACTATTATTACAAAATACTCAAAATAATAGTTTAGGCAAAAGTTCAATGATGGTGTGCTCACAAATGAAATTTCAATTAAAATTCAAAATGCTGAAGCTTTCCTGTTTAAACCCAGGTCTTTAGGGTTAAAACAGGAATACTTGTCTGAAAAGAGCTCTACAGAGCAATGACATTAAGTTGGACTAAATACTGATGGTGAGACAGTAAAGCCAAGTTCAGTCCAAAGATTGAGACAGGCATCTACAATGTAATGCTCTGCAACATTCTAAAAATCCAACCAGTTCTAATTTCCATTTCTAATTTATTTTGTGGCTGAATATAATTTGAAGCTTCTTAAAATATTAATGACAATAGTGATAGTGAGATACTGGCTACAGTTGCATTTGTAGTAATGATGAAAAGGCGGGGCACAAGCAGCGAGCAGCGAGCAGCAGCAGCGTCCCACCGTCCAACGCTGGCACACCGTGAGGACGAAATCAGGCGGCTCAACAGGGATGGAGCACCTGCCACAGCAAGCAAACATACTGTGGTCATTCTGACTTGACCAGTCCTTAACTGTTGTCGGGAGATGACATTTGATAAAGTTTTTGGATTTGACGTCGTCACATGACAGCTCGGACGTGAGAAAGAGAAGAAAAGATGGAAAGCGTGCATCAAGCGAGTTGGTCCCAAATAACTTCACAACTTCTGCAAGCAGCAGCAGCAGCAGCAGCAGCAGCAGGACCAGTGGCCATCAGAGTGAAGGAGGGAGAAGCGCAACCCGAACCACCCGGCACCGCGGCCAAAGTTCTCAATCCACTACGTGCCCTGCTCCAGCCGGAAAAAGTATATATGCTGGTTTTTCTGGCGAAAAACCTTGAATGGTTTTGAAGCATAGGATGCTGCTATAGTTATCATTATACTTTGCTTTTATTTCACTTTCAATGAGGAGTAGCCTGGACGAAACAGTTCGGACTTGGAGAAAGTGAACTTTTCAAATTAAAGGTAGGCTCTAAAAATAAACCAATCCCGTTGCGTTCTCAGGATAGGATTATATATGCCCATTTTCGGTTATGCCTTGTTATGTATTGAACTGTTTTTCTTATTTGATAAGCCCTAGTACTGGATGCTGTAGAGTTGTGCTTTTAATTTATTTTGATTCTAAAAATAAACCATCGGACAGTGCCCGTCACGGTCTCAGGATACGCTGTATAGCACACATTTTTGTTACTGCCATTGTTATCTATTGTTAATTTTTATTATTTGATAAGCCTATAAGTATTGGATGCTATAGGGCTGTGTTTTAATTTAATGATTTGTGTCGATTACTGTACTAGAAGTGGACTGTAGCCCACAGACAATTTGTTGTTATTTTATTCTGTTTGGTTGACTGCTGCATTTGCACTTTTTTAAATATTTATTAATAAAAGTAGTTAATGTTGTGCATGTTTTGTTGTTATTTTCTGCTTGAGCCCTTCAAAGTGATTTTTAATTAGACACGGTATTACCATATACCCCGGGAAAATGTGGGGAAGGTTTAACGGTAACAAAATTTGGATACCGCCCAACTCTACCGTAAACAGCCACATGCGACTACCTAGACAAAAAGCACCGCACCCAGCATCTTCCTCAGAGAGCTCTGACTTTTTGTGCAGCCCCTCCTGGCGCTTATAGTTGAAAATCTCGCTCTTCAGACTGGACTCTCTGACGTCAGAGTCCGGATAACCCGTAAAAAGCTGTCAAACAGATAACAAAAGGTATTTATATAAACTGACGGGTACAGGAACAGGTAAAAATGAACTGCATGAGGGCAGGCAGCGGGTAAGAACAAAAATAGATTTTTTATTTTTCAGAATAAAACAAATGAAAATGATGTGCAGTATATGTGTAATATTTTGACATCTAAATTACTACTGTATTATCGAGTCGCAATTCCTTTTATTTTGAAAGTCAATGACACAAGTGGAACCTTTGACCCCGTCGTCACATTGGTCACTAACATGGGGGACTCCACCCATGAAACGCTGCAGCCCTAGGATGAGGTGGCAGTCTACATCGAGTTCAAGACACCCAAGGAGGATCCTTTTGAGGTTTTATGGTGGTGGAAGGAGCATGCTAAAATGGCTTTTTAAATGGCGCACTAGGATGAGGCACTCCTCAGCACTCTGTCACTGCTTTTCTGCCATAGAAACACGCTATTTGGACAAATGGCCTTATAGGTTGGGTTCACATTTTTTTGAGTCCGTCTTAAAAAAAAGTCTGATATGAAGACTGAAACACATTATGTTAGCTGTAATTATTCTTAATGTTCATACTGGCCTTTCAAAGGTAAAAAAAAAAAATTCACAGCCCTCCATTTGTACAAAAATACATTCCAAAGTAGGGCATGAGATTTTCACGTTACGATAACTGTCTCAGAAAATATTGTGGCTTCATGGTATTACAGAATTTATGGTATTAATGACCCTTGAAGAAATGAAAAAAAATGAGGTTATTTTTGGTTGAACAAATGTTTTATTACTGTAACTGAAACTTGAAAGCATTTTGTTAATGGAACTTTCCAAGTTTCCCCTTGGAAAATAACTAAGCTAAAGGGGAGATTGAATGTCCAGTTACATTTTTTTTTCAATAGTGTATATAAGAAAATGTACACGGTATGATAATTGTCAGCTTTTATATCAAGGTATACCTTGAAACCAGTACATAGCTGCAACCCTATTCCAATGTTTATCTGAAGATAATATAAGGTTCCAGTTGTCAGAAATCATCAAATGAAATTAGTATTTTCCAACTACCAAAGAACTCCCTCTTTGTGTTTCCCTGGACAGTGTTTCTGTCCTGTGACCCTCTAAAGTATATCCGAGCATAGCTAATGGATGGATGGTTGGATGGATGGATAATAAACCGTGTTGGTATTAGTTCACTTGGCTAAACTTGCTTAAAAAAGGTGTCCCATTGCTACCCATTCTCTCTCTCAGTCAACAGCAGAAAGCTGTCTGTTGGGCTTGGGAAAGCTCAGGTGTAGTGCGATGTAGCCAGGAGAGCTTAAGTGCTGAAAAGGCAACAACAAGACAAGAGATGCAGTAGTAATAATCAACTGTCTGAAAGCACCATCAGACACAAAGAGACTTACTTCAAGAAGTTCCACAACAGTTTCAGCAAAGCCCACCACATACATAGCTACAGCCACTGCATTGGCAAATGCAAAGATCAGACCAATGGAACCTCCAAACTCTGGGCCCAGACTCCTTGAAATCAAGTAATAAGCTCCACCTGGAAACAAAAGGTAATGATGTTAGTAAAAGTTAACTGTTGTGAAAATTACACTGACAGTATAGATTTACTTTTCTTATATTGAGTATACCTACCATGAAACTTTTAACAACTTACAATTAGAAGCCTTTTCCCAATTTAACACCCTGTCTTTTACTAGCCTGGTGTAGCTAAACATTTTGACAAATAAAGGCCTCTCCCATTAGGCATCTGGTCTGATTGTCAAGCACTTCATTTTTTATAAAAGTTCTTTGGATGTGTAAAACCAAGTTGTTGGTTACCCCCTTGAGTTAACGTTAGTTAGCTGTTTAGATTGCACATACCAATATAAATGTTAAAACTTTAATATCAATATCAATATGGAGATGCTACATATTGTTAGCTCAGTTCATTTCATTTTACTGAAACCATCAGCACCAAAGAAGACCCGAATTCATTCAGATTTACCAGCATGACGGAAAAGCAAGTGGTGACTACCTTCTGTCATAAAGTCAGAATATGTGTCCATTCCTAGATTACCCAGTAAGTTATACATTATATTTCATTAGTCCTTAAGAGTCCACTTATCGAAAGAATCAAAAGTGGTACTATAAAATTTAATCCAAGTTATCAATATTGTTTTTACAGGATAGAGTGGTTTTGTATTGGTATGCTGGGTGCTGTAATCCACCAGTGCCGTGAAACAAGTGTAATTGATGTTATTCGAAGCCTAATTTTTATACAAGTAATATTCATACTGATTCAGTAACTTTCAGCAGCCGGTCACTGGTGAAGCATTAATATCAATCAATCAATCAATCAATTTTATTTATAAAGCCCAATATCACAAATCACAATTTGCCTCACAGGGCTTTACAGCATACGACATTCCTCTGTCTTTATGACCCTCGCAGCGAATAAGGAAAAACTCCCCCAAAAAAAACCCTTTAACAGGGAAAAAAAAGGGTAGAAACCTCAGGAAGAGCAACTGAGGAGGGATCCCTCTTCCAGGACGGACAGACGTGCAATAGATGTCGTACAGAACAGATCAGCATAATAAATTAACAGTAATCCGTATGACACAATATGGACCAAACTGTCAGCTTCCCCACCCCAGAGGTAAGCTTGAGGCCCAGTAAGTTGTATTTGTATTGTTGCTCGGGTTAGAGCTTGATTCATCGCCTTACACACCTCCTCAGACTAGTCTGCTATTAGGGGCGAATGTGGCCATCAGAGGCTTCCATGAGTACAATCATCAATGGCCAATTATGCACTATTATCTCAGAGTGAACACCACAGCCACACAACCAACAGCTGGAAGAGGTCTCCAGAGCAACCCATTCTCCACATCAAGGTCATTTTAGTTTTAGGATCACATATCATACTGCTGCTTTGAAACAGGTTGGGCTACTTGTCTGCAACAAAACAGCTTAGAGTTACCAAGAGGCCTGGCTAGAAAATTCAGCTGCACATTTAAATATGCACTGTGTGCAATATCATCGATGCAGTGCGGTAAATCCCGTGCCGCAGATGGCTCCCTTTTTATGTTCAGTGTTCACCAACTCCTTTGACTCTGGTGCACGCCCTCCCTCATTTAATCAAGCCTGTATCTCCTTGCTGCTGAAAAAGGATAAAGACCCATTACACTGTGCTTCTTACAGACCAATATCACTACTAAATACAGATGTAAAGATCCTTGCCAAAGTCCTGGCCCAAAGTTTGGAACTTGCTCTCCCCTCTGTTATATCGCCTGATCTAACAGGATTTATAAAAGGACGCCATTCATTTTATAATATTGTGCGGTTGTTCAACATCCTATATTCCCCCAAAGATACTGAGTCAGAATGCCTTGTTCCATGGATGCTGAAAAAGCGTTCGACGGAGTAGAATCGAGTTATCTTTTCATGACACTCGAAAAATGTGGTTTTTGCCCCATTTTCCCGTCTTGGATTAAATTGTTGTATAAATGTCCTTCTGCCTCTGTACTAACTAATAATCATTACTCTAAATATTTTGACTTACACCATGGGACCCTACAGGGCTGTCCTTTGAGCCCACTCCTCTTTGCTATTGCTAATGAGCCACTCGCAATTGCCATTTGCAGCAACGGGCAGATACAGGCGATATTAAAGGGAAATTTCGGTTTATTTCAACCCGTCTCCTATCGTTCTAAATTTGTTTCAAGTGACTAGTGACATAGAAATAATAGTTAGCATGTTAGCTGTTAGCCTAGATACAGCCGGGGCGCATAGTAGCGTCGGACCTGTTTAAACGTAAGTGAACAGGCATACCTTCAAGTGCAAAGTTAGTCCACTAAACAAATTTTTTTTCCACAAAGACCGCCTCATATCGTTA
>NC_065514.1:38067121-38099706 GCF_006386435.1 Epinephelus moara
GAGGACGAGACACCTCCACCTGGAGTAACGTTAGTATCCAGCTGGGCTTTATCTAGAGCTCGCAAGATATATTTCAGCCGAGCTTTGGAAAGCAGAGCTAACATGGCACCACACCGGTAAGGTAAGACAACACGTTTACATGTCGTGTTCTATATGTTCTCTGACATTTATCCTAACGATATGAGGCGGTCTTTGTGGAAAAAAAATTTGTTTAGTGGACTAACTTTGCACTTGAAGGTATGCCCGTTCACTTACGTTTAAACAGGTCCGACGCTACTATGCGCCCCGGCTGTATCTAGGCTAACGGCTAACATGCTAACTATTATTTCTATGTCACTAGTCACTTGAAACAAATTTAGGACGATAGGAGACGGGTTGAAATAAACCGAAATTTCCCTTTAAGGGGAGGAGTTGAGCATAAGGTCTCGCTATATGCAGATGACCTTCTCCTATCTGTTTCAAAACAAGCCACCTCATTGACAGAAGCACTGACTGTATTGGAGGTTTTCAGTCACTTCTCGGGATACAGACTTAACTTAAATAAGAGTGAACTTAATCCAATTAACAAGCAAACTTTTACACTAGATTATAGAAATTTTCCTCTGAAGGTAGTAAAAGACTACTTTAATTATCTTGGGAAATGTAGAGATTTTAATAACCTCTTTAAATCTTTATTTGTAGTTTGTTCAACCAGACAAAGCAAATTTGATCCAAATGGTCCCCACTGTCTTTTTTCCCAAAATTTTCCAAAAATCTTTTTCAGTATCTCCCCATTCTCATTCACAAGTCTTTTTTTAATCTTTAATACTATCCTACATTTGGAATGGGAAACACCCCCAGTTACGGAAAGCATTCCTTTAGAGACCCAAGCAGGTGGGGGGAATGGTTCTTCCTAATTTTCAATACTATTACTGGGCAGCAAATATCAGTTGTGTGATGTATTGGATGCACTTTCACCTTGAACCCTCATGTCCAGCTTGGGTAGCAATGGCAGTCTGTGCCAGTAATCCAGTTTCTTTGCCTACCCTTTTAGGTGCTGCACTTCCACTTACCTCTGATACTTCTATCAGCAACCTTGTCGTTAAGCATTCCTTACAAATCCGGACCCAGTTCAGGAGACATTTTGGACTGCAGGCCTTCTCACTCCGAAGTCCTATTGCAGCTAATCATCTATTTGCTCCCTCATTGGCTGATGCCCCATTTAAGATTTGGCACAAAAAAGGCTTGAGATGCTTTGGTGATCTCTCTTTCAAAAATCGCTTTGCTTCCTTTTTTATCAATTGTCAGAAATCTTTGGTATATCCAAAACACACATTTTTAGATTCTTGCAAGTCAGGCATCATGTACAATGTTTAGTATCACAATTTCCTCATGAACCTCCAGTCAATCCGACTGATATATTTCTCTCTGTCAACCCCATTTCGAAAGGCATTATGTCTCATCTTCACAATCTTATTTCAAAGCTACATTGCCCCTTAATGGCGGCTATAAGAACTGCCTGGGAACAGGGCCTAGGTTTTACTCTCAGTGATGACACATGGGACTCAGTGCTTAATTGTATACACTCCTCGTCAATGTACGCTTGTCATGCACTCTTGCAGTTTAAAGTGATCCATCGTGTCCATATATCTAAAGCCAAATTGGCATGAATATATCCAGATGTGGACCCTACATGTGATAAATGTAAAGGTGCACCTGCCATGCTCCTTCTCATGTATTGGGCATGCCCCTCTTCGGTCAATTTTGGGAATTAGTATTTTAAACAATCTGTGACACTCTGCCACCAAACAGAGCCAAATCCCATGAGTAGAAAACCCTTTTTTTTACAAACTGTAACTATGGCTAAAGCCAACTCTACTGTAACAACCCTCAACTAATCTCTGCTTTGACATTTCACTGATCTCTTATCTCACTGAAAAGCAAAAGAAGAACTCAGCGGGAAGGAACTCCGCACAAGTTAGACCTAACCTCAATAAGTCTGCACATTTCACCATCGGCTTACATTCAACTGTTACTGTGTAGCAGGAGTGCCAGGGACAAGCTAATACATACATGAGGCCACTGTGTATGGCTTCACTGAGAAGTTATGATAATAGAATGAAAGAGAGTTCAAAGCAGGTGCTAATATGGGGGTGATTTAAAGTAGCTGGTATAGTGTACAGATAAGTGGCTGTGCAAGGACTATACTGCTGACATTAGCAAAAAAAAACAAAAAAAAAAAACACAGTTCCCGTCTTCATTGCAATGTGCTTGCTGCACAAAAAAACTTGAATTACCACCTTCGGTTGTATGCCTCTGCACACCAGTCAAGTTGCAGTTACAGTTTACATCCATGTCTGTGAAAATATGGATGTGTCACACGCATCTTCAAGTATCTGATCAAATGTAACCTCTTCTGTTCCTGAGTTATGATGTTGAGTAATGGCCAAAAGTGTTTATGCAGAACACTGTGATATCACAGTGAAGTTGACCTTTGACCTTTTTAAATATATTTTAAAATGTCATCACCTCATTTTATCATTTATATAATAATGACGGTGATCTCTGAACTTTGACCACCAAATTTTAATCAGTCCATCATTGAGTCCAAGTGGGCAAATATGAAAAATTTCCTCAAGGCTTTCTTGAGATATTGGGCTCTAGTTTCGCAGACCGGGCGAGGCGGGGGCGCAGCGCACCTGCGCTTTGCCAACTGGGTGTGGACAGGTGGATTTTGCAAGTTTGGCACACCGTGTGCCTGGCGCAGCTACTCCTCTTTCCCACCTCCGTCCCTCCTACCTGCGCAAGTCGGAAAGAGGGAGGAGAGAAGGCGTGGAGTGGGTTTTACACACATCACACCAATCAAATGAGCCCCTCTCCTCGCCCTTAACTGCGCCACGCAAAGGCGTAATGAGAGTTTACTCAATTCGCCATGGCAGAAGAGAGCAGCAGCGTCAGACAGCCAAACTTCTCCCAGGAGGAAACTGATGTTTTGGTCCGGGAGGTCCAAGCTCGCAGTGTCCGAATATACGGAACTGCGAGCAGACCTCCACGGGCTGATGATGCAAAGGTAGCCTGGGAGGAGGTCACCACAATTGTAAATCAATGTTGCGTTTCTCTCTCGCAGTCTCACTCTGTTTCTTTTCTTTTGACTTTTCTAAGATGACAGATGCTGAATATATACTCCCTATCTAATGCTGTGTCTGTTTGTGGTTGGCTGAGAGGGATGTGAACTCATTAGTTTGCAGCTGTGTTAATCAAATCAAGTTGGGTTTCCATTATACGTGCCAAACGGTGCCAATCCCCTTTGATCTGACATCAGATGTGACGGGACAGTCGATATAGAGATACATTTATATGCTGATTGCAGATAGTTGCATTGAATAGTGTTTTTTTGGGTATTTATTGCATTGTTAATGTGCCTGATATTCTGGAAACCTGCCTGTGAGGTTCTGGTGACGTATGCGCACTGTCTGCCGGTCAGCCAAACTTCGGCTTAAACCGGCTGCGCTCCGCCTGC
Source organism: Epinephelus moara (assembly GCF_006386435.1). Classification (NCBI taxonomy): domain Eukaryota; kingdom Metazoa; phylum Chordata; class Actinopteri; order Perciformes; family Serranidae; genus Epinephelus; species Epinephelus moara. The sequence continues at coordinate 38,070,621 of NC_065514.1, forward strand.
ACTGACAGTAGACCTGGTTTCAGCTGGCGAGCTTTTAGCGCACCTTCGGCGAAGCCTTTTGGCACGAAACTGTCACTGCGCCAAGCTGGATCTGTCGACACCTCCCCCTGCTGCGCCGCCACACCCATCTCAGCGCACCTCGGTCTGCCAAACTACCAAACTGAGTGCGCCTCGGGTTGCGCTGCTCGAAACTAGCCCTGCGCAGGGTTCGTCACCCTGCGCCACCCTGCGCTGCGCTGGGAAACTAGAGCCCATTGTGTTCACAAGAATTTGCTGCTTCCGGCTGGTTCTTGCTTAACATCACTTGCCCTAAATCCAAAATACTTCCAAACAACGGATGATGATCCGTACCAAGGGGACTAGCTCTCCACCTTCTGCTCCAGACATTTGGTTATGGTTTTGCCATCTGCTCTCTGTTGTATATGATTCTTCTTCTCTGGACTGCAGCTGCAACATTCAGTAAAGTTTGTCAGAGTCTGCCGCTGCAGGGTGTTAATGCAGCGGCAGGACAGCTGTGCCTGTTAGCTTAGGAGGCACTTGATTTGATATGCAGCAGAGTCTTCTATGAGCGGAGTACCCATTCTAAACATCAATATGTCAGTTGATCATGTTCATTTAATTGTGGGAAGCCAAAATCCTGATGTGATTAATAGTTGATTAATTGTGCACCTCTGGAAAGAATCCATTTTAAGGATTATAAAAATATCATTTCTACTCCAATAAGATTTAGTCTTTATCTCATTGTGAAGTACTGAACTAATTACAAGCCTGTTTTGCCTGATTCAGTGACTGAGGAATGTGTTAATATCCATGTGGGACCACCCAGTTAACGGAATTTTTCCTCTCACCGAGATAGCTGGTAGAGATGAGTATTTAACCCTTCCTTCACCTGACTGTGCACAGGTGGATTAACTAGTGTAACACCAAACAGCAGGAGGAATAAAGTCACCGTTGTCATCAGTCTACAAAAAGAAGCGATGCATACCTCCTCGAACAAATCCGTTGGTGGCAATGGCAGAGGTGGAGAGGCCGGTGATGGTCGTCACTACGGTAGCCATGGCAACGATTAAACAGGAGAGAGCTGCAAAAGAAAAAACTGTATGACCTTTATGAATCTCTTGAATGAAAAGAATGTGCAACACTGTTAACAGTTTTCTAGCAGGCCTTCCAATAACTCTGAGAGCTCCGTGAAAAGTAACAGCACAGCCACAAAGGCGAGCCGCTGCAGTGAAGTCGGCCACATGTGTCACTGTCTGCTGATATTTCACATCAAAGTGGAGAATGATCAACAAGGGCTGGGTGGTCAGGGACAGTGGGGAGTTGTGTTGTGTGTGAAGTGAGAGAAGACGTGACACACAGTGTTGAACACACAGTCTGAAATGACCACCCAGCAAGCACCAAGATGTCAAGACATGCGAACTGTGTGCCACACTGCTTGCTAACTTTTATGGACAGTGAGATCTGAATTTGTCAGTTCTGTGCAGTCTTTGTCACATCAAAGTCAAACATTGGCTCTGCAACAAACACTCCTGGGCAGCTGACTGCTTTGACTCTCCTGGAGCCTGGATTATCTGCCTCCAGTTACAGGGGAGTAGCATAGATTTTGTCACTTCTCTCCAGCAATATATTTCCATGCAAATAGTTTGATTTCAGGTGTCCAGGTTTGGAGATCTCTGTCTCAGGCATTTCTGTTTCCATCCAAATCAATGGCTGCCTGAGTAACTCTCATCTTTTTTTTAGTTTGTCTACCTTTACATACATTTGTAGTACCTCTCTGGAACTTAACTTGTTTTGTCTCTTTATTTCTTTGACCTGTTATTACTAGAATCAGTGTTATTTTGTTTACTTGGGTCCTGTTAATGTCTTTTGTTTTCTACATCACATTTGATTTCCTAATTTGTTGATTTTAATTTGCTGCCTTGTGTAATGCACAAGGGCTCTATTGAATAAGACTATTGTGAGTAGATTTTAGTTTGTGGTAGTCACAGCCATGAAAAATGAGCCACATCTCTTTCCAGAAGCAGTGTCTTGTGTGCTCCTGTATGATTTCTTTTGCTCGCACAAAACTATTTTTAGTCGCAAATGCGAGTGAAATGCTCGCACCGTAGAGCTCTGTAGTGGAAAACAAATCACTGTAGCATATATAAACAAATCTAGCCTGCAAGTAAAAAGAAATAAATAATAACTTTCACTGCTTAAAGATACTCAATAGCTCAGCTCATACCTGAAATGTCACTGGAACACAAACCAATGCAGCAGCATATTGAGTGCCAGGTGGCCAGCGCGCGCCATTATTGGACGGCGCATGGACACTCACCCTCTTGCGATTGGACTTTGAACTTATCCCACAGTAGGGGTACCGTGAGGTACTGTGAGGTACCGCGGTACTACGGTACTCCAACATTATGTATCATATGTACCGTGGTGTTTTAGTACCACGGTCTACCGTTGGTACCAGTATACCGTGCAACACTATTAAGTAACATTAAAATCGGCACCTGATGGGTTTAAAAAATGCAGCAACAACACAGACATTTCATATACAAGACGTATAACGCGGACAAAGTGCCTCTCCCTCGGCCTCTCTGTTGATGCTTTATGCATAAATAAGATAAATAGCCTAATTAAATAAAGATATATCAATCATTTTCCAGCACTAGATTCATCTGAAAAGCCATGGAAAATGACTTTTTAACTCCCCCACAAAGATTTTTAATCATTTGAAACCTACTAGATACTTCTGTACCCATGTTATAGATTTGTGTCCTGTGCTGTAAATCTTTAAACCTCTGTAGCTCCAGTGCTATGTGCACAACGTTATTGTACAATCTTGGTATTTATTTTATATCTTTTTTTTTTTTTACATGTTGTGCAGTTGTCTGTTTTCAAACAGCAAAAAATCCCTGTCCTTGCATTTTATTTTGATCTGTTTTTATAAAAGTGCTTGTAACATCCCACATGTGGCTTTGACTTGCAACTGAGCGTGTAGCTCAGTTCATAGAAAATACAGAGATATGAATTTTAGTCCATATCACCCAGCCCTACATCAGACTATTAAGGTATTTTTGCACATCTATACTTCACAATACTGATGCATTTTCCAGTCTTCTGTGCAACCTTTCAGGCAGCAACTGGTTTCCCGTTTGGAAATCACTCTGTACAGACCTGACAAACAGTATCATTCATTACAGGGAACATCATGACTGTTCATTTTTTTGTCAAGGTTTTGCTTTGCTATAAATGCAAAAATGTTTCGAAAATTGTATCATGTGACAGTAACTTTGACTTCAGGTATGCTTGGGAAAAGTAATAATACAAGTAGACGTTATTTGTAATTACTGTTAAAGCTGTTCTGTTATTTGACTTTACCCAGAGTCAATGTATCTACATTACTAAGGATTATTTATCAAAATTCTCATTGTACAAATATTTTGTGAAAGCACAAATAGTCACCCTACAATATCATCACAATATCAATATTGTGGTATTTGGTCCAAATTATTGTGATATGTGATTTTCTCAACATCTCCCAGTCCCATTTATAAGTCATCTAAACGACGAAATACAAGGTGTCCGTTTGTTTGTAGCATCAATATGCTCCTGCTGTCACCCTGACATATTCAAAAGCTTCTGTGAGGGCACTGCCCACTTATCAGAAATTGGGATTTTAATAATGTGAAGTGATAGCTAATATGACAGAGTCTTCAGACTGGATAAGTGGAACTTATCACAACTATTTAACATTCTGAACACAACTATTTAACATTCTGAAGAGGAACAAGGAGTCTTACACAATCTGCTTTTTCATGTGAAGCAACAGCATTGTCACACCTTCAACCACAGGCAGATTGCAAACACATCTTTCCAGGTCCAAAGTACAAACTCACAATTAAGACCTCAAAATTATTCTAAATAAGTGATAGGATTTCTATTAAAACTGTCAGCTTTTCATTGGTGATCTCTGCTTACCGATTCCAGCCTGACCCACGATCCATGACATGCGGATGAAGAGCATCACACCCCAAATGTTCAACATGCAGCGGACCTGCAGAGAGGAGGGACTGTTATTTTTCCTGTGATGGCAAGGTTTTACTTATAGTTTTCCACCATTATAATATCTGCGTGAACTTTTAATGCTTAACTGAAACACATAGCAAGATTTCAATATACATTTTTAGGGAAAGATTGAGAAAAGGGTCAAGAACAAAGTTACAGCAGCATGTGGCTCATGCCAGTGAGAGGTAGCTGTCTAAAATCATAGACTGTAAAAATAGTGGACATAGCCACCATGACATCACCCATTGGTTTGTAGGGCTCCTGTTTTAAAGCCTCAAGTTCAGCATTTTGGCTGTTGCAAGAAGTGACCTTGGGGGAGAGGCAAGCACTGTTGAGGAGTGAGGGGGGGATCTGACTAAGAGTCCAAGGACCCTATCAGCAGACAGCCCCATCCCTAATCATGTGTAACTTTGAGCCTTATTAAAATGTAAACAAGTGAGTTATGTAAAAATTCAACCCCCGTTCAGTTGTCATGAAGGGGAAAAACATCTACAGGGACTGAAGCCAGTGTTTTATTGGTTTGTTTGTTTTTTTAAAAGCGAATACATTTGCATTTTCTTCTGCCAACAGGATGGAAACCCAAATTGTGAGATTCAACGACCTGAAAAGTCAAAAAGGCTCAAGCACACACATGCACACACTACTGGACACAGCACTGAGTTAGACAGAACAGCTGGACAGATAGCAGGCTGCCTGCTTATAGTGTTCTTGGCTTCGCAGTCAAATCCATCCCTCGCTCCTCCACAGCTCCACTTTCTCATTCAGCTATGGTCACATCTGGCTCCAAAACACCAAGATGGCGATGGCTGAAATGCTGAACTCAAGGCTTCAAAACGGGTCTACAAACCAATGGGTGACATCACAGTTGTTATGTCCATTTTTTCACAGTGTATGTGTTTAATACATTAAAGCCTCTGATGGGGGAAAATTTGACAAAATTTGAGCAGTAAATTCTAAAAAAAAAAATTGTGTGAGAAAAAAAAGCAATGTTACGAGATAAAGACTTAGTTTGAAAACGAGAAGTCATATTACTTGAATAAGGCTGGAATGTAAACAAAATAACACGAGCAGCAAGTGAAAAAGTCACAATATTATCAAAATTAAGTGTGAATATTTAGAGAAGACTGCAATACAACAAAACTGAAAATAACCATTTATTATCATAATACTGGTATTTCACTTTTTCACAACATTTCAACTTCAATTTCTGATCTCAAAGAATTACAGCTTTATTTTTATGACTTTTATCTCATACAATTAACCCTTTACTCTCATACCTTTTATCTTCTTATGACATTATACCTTTTGTTTTTTTTTGTTTTTTGTTGAAGCCAAACTCATCAAAATCTAGTAATAAAGGAAATACAAACAAAATCATTTCTGAACTACAACAAGGATTGTGCTTCTTTCATTGGTATTGATCGCCTGTATGTTGCTTACAAAACTGTTTTCCAAAGTGATCGCTATGTGTAGGTTAAAATGCTTCCACCCTGCAAATAGAGTCCTATCATCTTATTGTCTGCCTGCTTGTGACCAAACACAGACATAACGTCACATAAAGCCCTTCCAGCTGCAGGGGTACAGTTCTTCAGCTGACCCCCCTCTCCCAGCAAGGATCACCTGAGTACCTTATACATTATAATATCAGATGATATTATCCTGCACTGCTTGATAAAAGCCATTAGAAAGCCAGACACATGAGGATTAGTTTGAGGTTTGTTTTAAAGAGGAAGTAAGGACTTTTCATGTCAAACTAAAACAAGGATGAGAATATCCAGACAAGTGTCATCATCTGCAGACTACACTTTCAATAAAATTAAACAGCTGTCAAACAGAGCCCAACATGAACCACTTCTCTCACTGGACCTAAGTAACTATTTCCTCAGTAATAAAGCTACATTCGGGAATTTTTATAAAAATGATTTCCTGAAACTGTTTTTTGGCAGTATGCACACAAATGGGACATACTACTTTCTCATGACGCCCTGAACTTTGACACTCTTACTTTTATATCTGTTACCTTGGATATAAAAGAAAAACGCCACTTACCGAGTTCGCCAGAGATGGAGATCAACCCAGAGAGCTCTGCCATTGTTACTTTGCAATGTATACAGTTTAACTTTAAAGTTATAACTACATAGACTGTAGATTCTAACATGATATTTGTGACAGGAAATTACTTCTACAGTTCTCTGTCATTGTTATTTTTATAGTTATGTGCTATTGTTGTTGGTAATATTCATGATTATTTTGTTCACTTAAACAATTAATATTCCTATCATTACTTTTCGACTGGTCATCAGTTGCTTGAATGCACTGTCATCCGTCATTACAACCTCTGGTAGCTGTCAATCAGCTGTCATCTCTTTGCAGCTCAGTGGATGTGGCGTATCTTTCACTGTGCAGAAAACTGGGTCAGAATAGCCAGAAAAGCATGCTGGCTTGCAAACTGCAAAATCGGACCAGATGTAGTAGAACATCCTGGTATTTTTGGTATATTGCATTTGACATACTATGTGTTCTGTATTATTTGTTCTGTACTAAATCTTTTTCTGGCATGCTATATAGTATGGGGATTGAAACGCACAGATAGTCTGTCATGGTCCTCTTTGTGGTGCTTCTAATGGTATTTGCTAGAATCTACCACAGCTGTACGAAAACAGCCAATAGGAGTCTCATGTTTTAGTGTACTGTTTGGTAGGGCTGTACCCAAATATTCGGATATTCGAATATTCGTTTCTATGGGTAGGTATTCGTTATGAAAATTTGGTATTCGATATTCGTTTTTTTATTTACTTTTTTTTTTTTTTTTCCTTAACATTTTTTTTGGTGCTAAATGTAGTCTTTTTGTTGTTGGTAAATGTAGGTTATCAATAAAAATCAAAACTTTTAAATTGCATTGTTAAAAATGTGAAAATATAGTATAGCCTACCAACTGAGCTTGTGCGCACGGCACGCTTGAGCGCATCCGTCTGAGGCTGTGGATCAATGCCAAGTTTTACCACTTTATCACTATTCCCTCTAACTTGTAGCTGTTTTTTCGTTATCTTTTGAATTTAATATGAATTATGGAACCGTTTTTGTCAACGTTTGTTTCCCCCGTTTTGTACAATAAATTATTGTTTAAAGTTTCAACAAGTTTCTTTTGGAGTGCGTGACACAAGTGTGTTTTGAAAACGACCGCGGACTGTCACCTGCTCAACGCATCAGTACCTTCGGATGCCATGACAGTAATAGCCAATAATGTCAAAATATCATTTACAGACTGATTTAACAGACGATCACTGCTGCCCGACCCGCGGGTCCATTTGCAGGTCCCGCGGGTTACGGGTCGACCCGCGCATCACAACTCAGCTCAGTCTATAAAGGCTGTACAAAACGGCTATAGACATTATATTCTATTCAGGCTGGCAGAACCAGCAGTGCATCAGCTCTACAGTGCACGGCACTGCTGATTAACCATTTTATTGCAGCAGCAGCACAGAGTGTCTGCCAGCAATCAATTACTTGCAGAGGCTTCCTACAACTTGTTTCAACGGTTACGATTTAATCAGAAGACAGATTAAATAGGATGACTAGCCAATGTGAAAATCAAAAGAAAGCACAGAATAAGGTACTGAAGGAGACTGTTGTGCCATCACATTTTTTTGTGGTTTAAGAGCAAAAGATCCGGTCGCCGCTGTGCAAAACTCCGCAATACAATTAGGTCCGAAAAACCCCCGGAGTCAACACAGTAAAGGAATCTTGATTCATTTTTCATCAGTGCTGCCTAGTTTGACAGTTTGACTGCAGTTCACACGCAATGATAGTTTCAGCAAATATGTCCAAAAGTTCTTTTAATAGAAGTGTAGAGCTGTAGTTTTAACAACCAACTAGCCAACCAGCCACTACCTAAGCCACAAGTAATTCACACTGATGGTCCAAAATCCTTAACAGAGTGTCATCTATTTACACATAAACTTCAAATGATACAGTGGCACACCAATCACCTGTGATCCACTTCTTTGAGTATAACTGACCACTTGGACCTATGAACAGAGTGGGACTATGAGAACACAACATGAAGACCTACACACATCAAAATTGTTGTCCCTAATTATAGAAAAGCTCCAAAATTTAAGACATTTATTGGTAAGGTAGACATACAGTAAAGCTATTCCTCTTCCAGGATGCAAGCTGCAAAAAGTTAAGTAACATTTAGTTTCTTTTGTGCAGCTTGTTTAGTGCTAATACTTTTGTTACTTTTAGTTTTGCTTTCTTATACATGCTGCTGTGCACTGTGATGATGGTCTCATCTCACTCATCCGAACTCTTCTGATCAAAAAATACATATCTTTGCATGTATCATATATATTACTTTCAATATGCTTTAGTAGTTTTGGCTCACAGTACAATTCATCACACCTTTAACAGCACAAAAGCAGTATCAGTAGCTATTTTACTGATTCTAACAGTAGCACAAATACGATGTGTTTTCTGAAACTTTCAGATATTCTCTGACTTTACTCTGGGATTTTGGCAGTGCTTTTGAATGACTTGAAGAAATCTCTTAGAAAACAACAAGTAATGAACAGAGAAGACTTAGTGACAACAAAAGAAGCAGGGCTTGAAAGAAATCATTGTATTGTAAAAAGGTGACTCACCAGCACTCCCTTAATCCAGCCAAACTTGACCACACCTTTGGAGTCGGCTGCTTCTTTAGCAGCAGCCTCCTCAGCCGGAGTCAGCTCATCACCATTGGCAAACCCATCCTCAAATGGCTCCTAAAAACACAAAAAATAAAATCATGTTTATGCTGAGAAATATTGGGTTTTTTTCTCCATAGCTCACTGAGCAGACATTTTGAAAGCTGGATTTGACAGTTATTCTTCATGGTACCCTGAAGTGTTGAATCCTAGGTGTAGCTGTGGTAGGACAATCCCCATGTATGACTGGCTGAGACAAATGTCAATCCTTGACAGACCAGGATACCCTGAGGATAGACCAACCTTATCATGTGAATGGATTTCCATCTATCCATCCATCTATCCATCTATCCATCAATGAATCTAAGAATCAGGATACCCTGATGATGACTGGTATGTTTCAGGATACCCTGATGAAGAATGTCTACAGTCGAAATGCATTGGTCTATCCCATGTGACTAAAGGATTTTTAAATATAATCAGAGTGCCTTTCATGCCTTTTTTGACTGCCAGCCCACAACATGGACTTCTACACTGAGAGTGAGCTGAGACAGTCATTGCTTTTTATTCCTATGTGCTCATTTGCCCTATCCTTGACAAGCACCTTGATTTTTTACAATTTACCTACACCTAGTGTCTTGACCCAGTGCAGCACTCCCCAATTTTTTCTTGTGCAAAGACAAGTTGTGACTTCTCTACATCAGTGCTTCATTCATTTTAATGGCAAGTCAGATTAGGGCTGGTTAAGTGTATGGCTTTCATTGTACATGCTGCTAAATCAATACACATTTGATTTGAGCATTTTCAAAGTTCAAATGTGACCTTGTAACAGATTAAAGACTGCTCTGTATAGTGTTCAAAAGACTGATCTGCTCAATTTTGGACATTGTACAAAATGTAGTGATCTGACTTGGCTGTATTTCCATGGATTACCTGGGATCATTTTAATCAGCACCACAATATGAAAGGACATTAAGAGGGGAAATAATCATGTCATGTAAACTTGTTAAGACCCACTGGCTGGTCTAATTTATCTTTAAGCAGACAGACACACAGACAGAGCATGTCAGTCCTTGTGTTACCACAGCAGTTAAAACACAGGAAGCATCCCCCCTGTGCACAGACAATGCTGTGAAGTTGGTGGCCTCCCTGCTAGGACTCTCTGGGTATACAGCACACTGTCCTTTCTGAATTTATAGCACTTGTAACCTCAGGATGAACACAGGACGTCCACAAACCAATCCCATGTGCTTGTTTAGAAGCTTTCATCACAGCATTTCCTGGCCGGGAAGATTGTACATAATATGGTGTCAGGAAAAATAAGCTTTACAGCAGGACTGCAGAACAATCCTGACATACTTTACAACAGCTCAATAAAAGTGAGTCATTACTAGGGCTCTACTAACTAGTTTGAAGCTTCATTCATAACTTTGACATTCCAATTCTAAATCAACACTTAAATAATAATAATAATAATAATAATAATAATACATTTTATTTGTAACGCACTTTATATTTAACGGAAAATCTCAAAGTGCTACAACAGCAAGAAAAGAAAAAAAATAAGTTAAAACAAGAGTTAAAAGCAGTTATCAACGTAACACGAGCAAAAATTACAGATTAAAAGATTTTTTTAAAAGGTACCTTTAAGGCCCTTTTTAAAACAATCAATTGACTGTGGAACCCTCAGGTGTTCTGGGAGGGTGTTCCACAGTCGAGGAGCAGAGGAGCAGAAGGCTCGATCTCCCAGTGTGCGGCTCTTAGTCCTTGGGGGGAGAAGTCTGTGGCTGTTGGTGGAGCGGAGTGAGCGTGCTGAGGTCTGGGGGGTGAGGAGTTCTTTGAGGTACTGGGGGGCGTTGCCATGGATGCACAGGAATGTGAGGAGGGAGACTTTGTAGTCGATCCGAGCGGAGATGGGTAGCCAGTGTAGTGAGTGAAGAATGGGTGTGATGTGCTCATATTTACGTACTCTCAGCAGGATTCTAGCGGCGCTGTTTTGAATGTGTTGTAATTTCTGTATGCTCTTGCTGGGAATCCCGCTGAGAAGTGCGTTACAGTAGTCGAGTCTGGAGGAGACAAAGGCGTGGACGAGCTTCTCTGCATCTCTTAAGGTGAGTGTGGGACGAAGTCTGGCTATATTCCTCAGGTGGAGAAATGATATTTTGCAGAGGTGATTTATGTGGGCCTCAAAGGTTAGCTGGGGGTCGAACCTGACACCAAGGTTAGTGACTGTTGATGATAGAGGGATGTCCTTGCCAGAGAAAGTAATGCAGGTTATGGAGGAGTTTCGAATCTGATGAGGGGAACCAATGAGGATGGCTTCAGTTTTCGAGCTGTTCAGCTGGAGAAAATTATGTCTCATCCACGCCCTTATCTCCTCCAGACATGCAGTGAGCATGGAGAGAGGTGATACTGCTGATGGTGATGGATGAGTGTCCGTTTTGATGTATAATTGCGTGTCATCTGCGTAACAGTGGAAAGATATCCCGAAGCGTCTGATGACTTTACCGAGGGGGAGCATGTAGAGAATAAACAGGATGGGTCCAAGCACCGATCCTTGTGGAACCCCGCAGCCAACAGCATGTGAGCGAGACCTTGATCCTCCCATGGCAACGTATTCTGACCTGCCAGTGAGGTAGGACTCAAACCAGCTCAATGCTGTGCCTCTGAGGCCAACAGAGTCATGTAGATGCTGGAGCAGTATGTGATGGTCGACCGTATCAAATGCTGCAGATAGGTCGAGGAGGATGAGGAGGGATGGTGAACCAGAATCAGCAGTCATCAGCAGATCATTTGTAACTCTCAGTAAAGCTGTTTCCGTGCTGTGGGCGGAGCGGAAGCCAGATTGAAACTTTTCAAAGATGTTGTTGTGTTGGAGGTGATCCTGTAGGTGGCCGGCAACTACTTTCTCTAGAAGTTTGGAGAGAAATGGCAAATTGGATATGGGCCTGTAGTTTGCAAGTACCTGAGGGTCAAGGGTGGGTTTCTTGAGAAGTGGTTTGATAATGGCTGTTTTTAGTGCAGATGGTATATGGCCAGTCTGAAGAGATTGGTTTATAACTGTGGTAATCAGAGGACAGAGGGCAGAGCTGTGCGCTTTCACCAGGGCAGTGGGAAAGGGGTCGAGGGCACAAGTGGAGGGTTTCATCCCTTTAATGATGTCTTGCACCTCAAGTTGAGTGATTTCTGGAAAGGAGCAGAGGGGCGACATGATACCAGTCTGAGGGTTGACAGCTGGAACAGACAAGGGGGAAGGAACGGAGAGGGATGAGCGAATAGTATCAATTTGGTTGTAAAAAAGTCCATGAAGTTATTACAGTGATCTTGTGTAATTCCTGTAAGTGGAGGGTTTTGAGGTTGAAGGAGGTGGCTTATAGTGGAGAACAATTGCTTGGAGTTTCCAGGACTGCTTTGGATGATGTTGGAGTAGAACTGTGACCGAGCGTCTTTGAGGGACTTGGAGTAAGTCTTTTGGTGGTCCCGATACGCCAGCTTGTGGACAGTAAGTCAAGAAGCCTTGTATCGGCGCTCAAGGGCACGTCCAGCTGCCTTCATTTTCCGCAGCTCACTTGTATACCAGGGAGCAGAGCAGGAGAATGTTGCTGTCCTGACTTTGATGGGTGCATGGAAATCCAGAATGTTTCTCAGAAATGCTGCACAGCTTCTTTTTTTGCATGACTGTTCATTCTGTTTAAACCTGGTTTCTGCACGGTTGCAGGTGTAAGACTAGGCTACTCAAATATTGTTAGAATCAGACTCCAATGGCAGCTGTGGTTACTGACTCCTGTGATCCAAACATTTCCAATCATTCACAGACTTAATTATTTCCAAAAATTTACAACATGTTTTTATCTATCTATCTATCTATCTATCTGTATATAAATGTGTGTGTGTGTGTGTGTGTATACATATATATATATATATATATATATATACACACACATATATATGTACACACACACACACACACATATATATATGTACATACACATATACATATAGGAGGACCATTAATGTTCAGTAAATGTCAAAGCAGTCACATTTCTCACACTCAGGAGGCATCTCCTCTGCACAAGATAAACAAACGGGGAACCACTCATCAAAAACAGCTCCCTAGCACTACATGTGTTTGCATAGGTGGCAGGCTGGCACCTGCACTACATGAGTTCTAACACTTCACATGTAACCTTTAATGGAAACACAGCCATTATCCTGTCAACTAAATTGGTTAAGTGGTCTAAAATTGGCGCTAATGGAATAGATTGCATTTAGGGATGTGCAACTGTACATTTCTTGACAGATACCAAATCAGTGCTTCTTTTGATATGTTGAGAATTATTAGCCTGGTTTTGTACAAATGTCTTTTTCAAGAAATAAAATAAGCCAACGTTAATAACAGAGCCAAATCTACACACGAGCAGCTGAACAATAACTTTGCCTCTAGTGTCACAAAAGACTCAATCTACCCTGGACGATCTGTCCAGATGTATCATTTACATTCCCATTTGAAATAGTGTCTTTTTACACTGGTGTTTTATGTTGAGACAGTTGTCTTTGGATGATGACCTTGGGTTTATGGATCCTGTAAAATGACACAGGAAAAGCACTGTGTCATTTAAAAGTAGTGCAAAGTTTGGTGAAATGGCTTTGCCCAGCTGTGCAGACCACCCTCATTGATCAACTTAATGAGTGTATCCCTCTGGGTCCATGTCCACTGATGAGGACAGTAATGTACACAGCCCAAAAGTGGCAATCACTGACTAATTTTACATAGTAACAGTTTTTACTGATGCATATTATGAGGATACTAAACAAAGAGCCTTTATTTAAGAATAGTTTGTTGACAATTACTGACGTAACGGTAAGTCATATCTAGTACTCGAGTTGAGGGGGGATGAGGGGGGGATGGCATCCCCCTTGAAATAAAAATGGTCAAAATCATCCCCCTTCTAAAACTGCCATCCCCCCTTTACATCCCTTGCGTCTCCGCAACCGTGCGTCGTAGCAAGAAGCTACTGAGATCACGTGAAACAGCGGAACCGCAGCTTTCCGACAAGACAAAGCACTTGTCGGTAGTCCAATGTTTGCACAGCGAAAAAATTATAAAATTACACTAAAATGATGTATAACAAAGCTTTCATACAGCTTTGCACACACATTACTCTTGGATGGATTACTCACGAATGCAGGGTCGCACAGAAATGCCACGCATATCCAAGGCCGGTTCTACGCAGGGGCAAGAGGGGGCAATGCCCCCTTAAACAAATGTCTTGCCCCCTCAAATCAAATCCGCCGAAAAAGGCACAAAACAGAAACGTTTTCTCATTTGTCTCCACTCCACTCCGTGCTGTGTGCCGGCTATGGAAGGAAAGATATTTTTCTTTTATTTTTTCTTAATTTTTATTTTATTTTTTGTTTATTTTATTTTTCAGTTTTCCTCCCTGAGGGATTGCCACCTTATTGTGGTCAGGGGGTTTGCGTGCCTCACTGACCCTAAAAGCTATACCAGCAGGAGCTTAGTCTTCAGGTGGGTGTGCATATCACATGAAAGCGCAGGACCAGAGCTTTCCAATGATACCACACACATCATTGTGCTGTGATCCCATCACGCTACGCTAAATACAGATCAAATGTCTACAAAATAAAAACCTGACGAATTTCTTTACAATCCATGATACAGATCTTGTTATCAGTCACTTCATACAGTGAGGAATAATATTATTACTATTTTTCTATTATCTTAGATGTAAATATTGCATGTTTCTTTCAGATAAAACACATTTTTGACTTGTGAATGAGTCAGTGGAATTTCTTGCAATAATGAAAAAATACTGGCTACCATGTTTTGGACAACTGTGAAGTGACAGAATGTCCCACCATCATGGCTCTTATATTGCCAGATTCCAGAGAGTCTCCCCTCTTCATATATGGCAGAATATGTCAACTTCCAACTAGCTATGGTGAGATATATGTAAAAATGTAAGAATTTAGTAACACAGATTTGTTTTGGATTTGTTGTTTGAGCTTAAAAGTAAAGGCAGGAAAAATACCCCAAAAAGGCCTAGGGCCCAAAGGGTTAAACATTGATATTAAAAGGAAGGTGAGAAATTATTTTCAGCCCCAAAACTATTTTATCTTCAGTGTTTTGGGTTTTTTTTTAAAAATCCACACTTGAATGTTGGGCATTTTCAAGAAAATATGTAGTTTTCTTAAAAATCAACTGGAAGAGTAATGTCATGTGCTTGCATAAGATTTCTGCTCAGTCATTCTAACAAAACCATAATGAGCTTGTTTTCTTCACATAGAGGATAACTATGGCCAGCAAGCAAGGGCAAGAAATAATGAGAACAAAAAGCATGACTATGACAATCTCTGGAAACTTTTATAAGATAGGAGAGAGTGGGGTAGGCAGCCAAAGAATTGGTCCTATGTATTATTTGTATTTTTAATATATTTGTATATTTTAAGTTTCAATTAGCACTCCATGCCCTGAAGTTGGGAATTTTAACCTACAATATTTGTATTTGTATCAATAAAGATCAACATTTTTCCCAATTTCTTTTTCATTTTTTTCATGAAGTGGTTCTTGTTTAATTTATATTATTTAATTAATCACAATTAAAAATTAACCCTTAAATTCCAGTTTTGATCATATACCACTAACTGCTTTTTTGAAGAATACACTATAATTCAATATTCTAAAAGCAAAACTGACTTTGATTATTATTAGTATCATCGGTTGACCCAAGTAGAAGAAGAAATGATTTTGCACTTGCATTTGACCCTAACTATGTATAGCAGTGGTGCTATGGCAGACCCCCTGCGCTGTCATCAGCACAAATTATGTCCCCATGTGATAAAATCCACCATCCCCCCTTGTACTGGTCATATCACACTCATTTCATAGTGACCAAAGACTTGTGTGCATTCCCTCTGACAGAATAATTAGCACATTAGGGATAAGGAACTATATTAAAAGTGAGTGGATTGTACAAGATAACATTACAGAGCAATATAACAAAATGTTCTTCAGATTACTTAGCAAAGGAAAACCCTACTTACACTGAAAAGAAAAACTCAGGACATCAGAGCACCCAGTAAGACATTACTCTTCTGTTGGACAGCTGAAACTACATGGTCAATTACACTACATTTGCCATTTGAGCCATTACACCTCCAGAATTTACTGTAACTAAACTAATATGGCCACAACCAGAGGATTGGAGCAATGTCTATGATGAGAGAGAAACCATGAAACAAATGTTAATATACTCCTGTCAGCACAGAGGCCCTGTTGCCATTTAACTAGGTGTTGTAAATTATCCGCAAGTGCTGGACATGCACAGAACCGAGCTATGGGAGGGAGGGCCTTAATATTACTCAGCATCACTTTACCTGGGCCATCTGTCAACAATACACACGCTGCCCATGTCCCCTCAGTGACTCAGCAACACTGCTGTGATCTGGCTATGGCAGCTATAGAGCCAAGATCCCTTTCCTGTTGTTGTGTTGGGTTATGGTCAGTGTTAAGTCTTGCTGCTGTTACAAATGGATTTTTATACTAACAAGGGTTTTATTATTACCATTATTATTATAATCATTAATTATTATTATTATTATCATTATTATTTATCACCATTTCTTGTATTTTTGTACTTTCTTTTGTATGTCTAGTTTTTAAGTTTTAAGTTTTTAAGTTTAAATTTTGACATTTTTAATCTGACTCTTTCTCCTTGACTGCTATAACACTGGAATTTCTCAATTGTGGGATCAATAAAGGTGTATCTTATCTTATCTTATCTTATCCAACGATTGTCTTAAGCTTCTCTTACAGTTTACATGCATGTCTGTGAAAACACGTGTGCATGTTTCAACATTTTTCCCCCAACAGCACAGAAGATCTAAACAATCAGCACAATTGCACCCAGGATGAGTGACACCAACTCAGTATCTAACCAAATGTATCGCCTTCTGTTCCACAAATATGACGTTGAATGGCAAAAAAAAAATGCAAAAAGTGTTTTATGACGAACATTATGATGTCACAGTGAAGCTGACCTTTGACCTTTCATCATCACGTCATCATTTTATCCTATTATTTCTCATAATTAGCGCAATTCCTGTGTTATGGCCAAAATCATGTTTTTGAGGTCACATTGACCTTTCACCAACACATGGTAGTCATGTTATTCTTCAGTCCTAGTTCTCGGGTGTGTAAAAGAGAGAAAGCCCTTGAGGTGTTTTTGAGATATTGTGGTCACAAGAATGAGACGGATGCACCGTCACATTAACCTTGACCCTTGGCCACCAAAATCTAATCAGTTCATTGTTGAGTCCAAGTAAATGTTTGTGCCAAATTTGAAGAAATTCCCTCACGGTATTCTTGAGATATCACGTTCACAAGGATGAGGCAACCAAGGTCACAGTGGCCTTGACCTTTGACCACCAAAATCTAAATAGTTAATTGTTGAGTCTAAGTATATGTTTATGCCAAATTTGAAGAGTTAAACTGTTCTTGAGATATCGCGTTGAAAAGAAGGGGATGAACTAGCGGACGTCAAACATCCATCCATCCATCTTCTAACCACTTCATCCTCGTGAGGGTCGCGGGGGGGCTGGAGCCTATCCCAGCTGACATTGGGCGAGAGGCGGGGTAGACCCTGGACAGGTCGCCAGACTATCGCAGGGCTGACACTTAGAGACAAACAACCATTCACACTCACATTCACACCTACGGACAATTTAGAGTTATCAATTAACCTAATCCCCAATCTGCATGTCTTTGGACTGTGGGAGGAAGCCAGAGTGCCCGGAGAGAACCCACGCTGACATGGGGAGAACATGCAAACTCCGCACAGAAGGGCTCCCACACCCGGGATCGAACCGGGAACCCTCTTGCTGTGAGGCGACAGTGCTAACCACCACACCACCATGCCGCCCCGGACGTCAAACAGACAACCTGAAAAAAATAATGCCTCTGGCCACAGCTAGTACCGGTGCAGAGGCATAAAAACGATGTCAGCCTTCTCTGTTCAGTTTAGTGGCAACAATCGAACCTGATAATAAAAAACAAAGATATTTTGTCAAAATTTAAGTAACAATGATATCGTGATATAGCTGCATTGTCAAAAGTGAAAGAGAATTCTTCGTTTACAAAAAATCTTTGGTCTTTCAGCAGCTCTAAGCATAAAGCATTCATCTTAGGTGTAAAATAAACAGTATAAACAAAAAAAAATCAAATGTACTCTGCCATACTTCCATTAATTAGCTATGCAAATAACTATGCAAGGTGTGCTTCAAACCTTCTCCTACCAGAACACTGACACTGCACATACCCTGTAGCAAACACAAATCAGGTGTTGGTTAACCCTTTGGGCCCTAGGCCTTTTTTGGGGTATTTTTACTGCCTTTACTTTTAAGCTCATATCACAGTCATTATAAAGGCTATATGCTATATCTTGTGTTTTTTTTCCAGGACAATCTGGGCTATCCAGATTTACCATGTCCTTCTATATGCCTGTATTTTATATGAATTTTTTTATCAATGAAAATGAAAAAATCTGTGTTACTACATTTTTACATGTATCTCACCATAGCAAGTTGGAAGTAGACACATTTTGCCATATATGAAGAGGGGACACTCTCTGGAATCTGGCAATATAAGAACCATGATGCTGGGACATTCTATGACGTCACAGTTGTCCAAACATGTGGTTTGTGCCAGGCGGATATAATTGCCAGTATTTTTTCATTATTGCAAGAAATTCCATTGACTCATTCACAAGTCAAAAATGTGTTTTATTTGAAAGAAACATGCAATATTTACATCTAAGATAATAGAAAAATAGTCAACCAAGTGCAATGATGTCCTCCAAGATAATATTTGTCACTTTGTTTGCAGTAAAAAAAAAAAATTCTGGACATTTTCTTTTCGACATGATCTTGACTTACTTCTCAGTGCTCTGTGCTGGTTACGTCATGCATGCATAATCAGGCTACAGTTGTCTGGGTGCGCTGGTCTTCTTATGAATGCTTCAATCATTGGAACAAAAGGCAAATTGCAGAAATACTTTGTCATACAAAGTTTGATGGAGTGTCAACTATATATTGGACAATATGGAGATATTTGCATCTTGAAAGCCAGACTACAAATGTGGATAGACAGGGAGAAACACACGCAAGCCTAAGACGTGGTAAGATATGATATTATTTATCTATGAAGCCAGAAGAAAGTAATCAATTAACTAAACTTCATAATTGCCTTAAAGACATAAAAACCTGGATGAGCACCAATTTCCTGATGTTAAATTCAGACAAAACTGAAGTTATTGTTCTTGGCCCCAAACAACTCAGAGACTCTTTATCTGATGACATAGCACTACCATAAGAAACCTCNATTTGTAATTTTGTGGAATTAAAGGCCTGTCCCAAATAAAGGCCTGCTGAGTTTAGTGATTTAAGCAAGTAGTAACCCAGGCTACTAATTGAAGTTTTACACTATGTGAAATGTTGTCATAATTAGCGTATTCTTGGGTTATGGCCAAAAACATGTTTTCTGAGGCAACAGTGACCTTTGACCACCAAAATCTAATCAGGTCATCGCTGAGTCAAAGTGGATGTTTGTCCCAAATTTGAAAAAACTCCCTCAAGGTGTTCTTGAGATATAACGAGACAGACAAGATTACAATGACCTTGGCCTTTGACCACTGAAATTTAATTGGACGTTTGTGCCAAATTTGAAAAAAATCCCTAAGTGTTTTTGGGATATCACGTTCACAAGAGTGGGACCAACGGACAACCAAAACACTGATGCCTCCGACCCCAGTTACTGCTGGAGCAGAGGTATAAAAAGGAAAAGCTCATAAACATTTATGAGCCGTTATAAAAATAGGTGAACAGTTTAAATAAAATCAAAGGTGAATAGATGTTTTGGTTACTAAAAGACATGCTTAAAGTGCAACCAAAAGACTGTGCATTCTTTTCCAATAAATCTTTATTTTTCAGTTTTAAATAGCCGAAAATAAAAAATAAACACAGGTGAATAAAACAATACGGTGATCATCCATACAGCTACATGTGCATATCAGTTATGGTTCCTGCTGAAGCTGTAAACCAACTCTGTAGACCACCTGCGAGAGGAAAAGAGTTGCTTGTCTTAACTGTTTTGTCATATGTAATTCATTATCCTGAGAAATTCAGTATGAAGTCCTAATTTGAGTAAATTAAACAATCAATATTGCTGATGCAGAAATACACACAGAGGAGACCCATGCACTCTAAAAATCATAGCAAAACCACTCTCTGCTGACACAAAGGATAGAAATGAAAACACGGCGGCCTTGTTCTCTTTCACTTCCAGGGCTGAAACACTTTGAGACTCCCAACTGATACTGCAACAACACCTTTTGACAGACACTTTTCCTACAGAAGCTTTTTTTTTTTGTTGCTAATCAAACCTAATAATCTCATCACATAAATCATTCTCAAGCAAAAAGACTGCAGGCGTAATGTCTAACCAAAGAAAGACTAAAATAACAAAGCCTGCCAGAGAGCAAACAAAGACAAGGATACAACAAACGGTCAGAAAATGTCTCTCTCTCTCTCTCTCTCTCTCCTGCCGTGGTCCTGCCAGATGCCTCCTGCTCCTGCTGTTATCATTAGTCATACTTCTGCTGTTATTATACACATATGATTATTGTCACATATGTATACTATCAGATGTTAATATATATTTTCAACATATTGTACCACAGTAGCCAGAACTATATTTATAATATTATTACTTTCATTAATGTTGTTGTAAGCTATTATCATTACCGTCTGTCCTGCATCTCTCTCTGTCTCTCTCTGTCTCTCTCTCTCTCTGTCTCTCTCTCTCTTTCTGTCTCACTATGTCATACGGATTACTGCTAATTTATTATGTTGATCTGTTCTGTACGACATCTATTGCTCGTCTGTCTGTCCTGGAAGAGGGATCCCTCCTCAGTTGCTCTTCCTGAGGTTTCTACCGTTTTTTTCCCCCGTTAAAGGTTTTTTTTTGGGGAGTTTTTCCTTATCCGCTGTGAGGGTCCTAAGGACAAAGGGATGTCGTATGCTGTCGTAGTCCTGTGAGGCAAATTGTGATTTGTGATATTGGGCTTTATGAATAAAATTGATTGATTGAAATTGATAGTCCTCACTATATGAAGTGACTGATAACAAGATCTGTATAATGGGTTGTAAAGAAATTCGTCAGGTTTTTATTTTGTACACAATTGATCTGTATTTATAGCGTGATGGGATGACAGCACAATAATGTGTTTGGCATCATCGGAAAGCTCCGGTCCTGCGCTTTCATATGATATGCGTGGCATTTCAGTGTGACCCTGCATTCGCAAGTAATCCATCCAAGAGTAATGTGTGTGCAAAGTTGTATGAAAGCTTTGTTATACATAACTAGTCCATACCCGGGGATGTGTTATGTATAGAGAAATAAGAAATCAAAAACAGTATATTAGAGGAGATGCAAAATCAGAGCACTGTAAATGCACTGTGTAATAAATATTATGTAAGACAAACAATGCACACTGTATTTAGAAACATGCTTTATGGCAAAATACATGGAGTATAGTTTTGGCTGACGGCACGGAGGCACGCGCGTGCGTGGGGCCGTGCGCGGGCACACAGGTAAACACATACAGGTTTCGATCTGCAAGTGTTAGAGATAAAGGCTTCCCAGCCAAACTGTGGTCCCAGCGCAGGTGTTTTCGAAGTGGTCTCTGCACATGCGCAGCTCGCGCTGCTAATGGTGCTCACAGTATGAATGAGTAGTGGACAAAAACACGAATATAAACAGTAGAAATGTGGGAAAAATGCAAAAACAGCATCGTGGCTGTCTGCACATGACCCGCGCATGCGCAGCTCGCGCTGCTAATGGTGCTCACAGTATGAATGGGTAGTGGACAAAAACGCGAATATAAACAGTAGAAATGTGGGAAAAATACAAAAACGGCATCGTGGCTGTCTGCACATGACCAAGATGAAAGCCTATGTGCAAGTTCAGAGAAGTAGGTCAAAGCAGTGAGGAGGAAAACGGATGATGACAGACAGAAGGGACAGACGGACGGACGGAGGGAGGGACAGAGGTTTCTCCATTTAATAGTAGGATTTTAGTGCAACTTTATAATTTTTTTTCTTGTGAAAACATTGGACTACCGAAAAGTGCTTGATCTTGTCGGAAAGCTGTGGTTCCGCTGTTTCACGTGATATGAACGGTTGCAGAGAAAATCCATAGAAAAGAACAGGTGTGAATTTGGACGCACTTTGCATCGTTTGGGCCCATAGGGTTAAATCACCTTTGATTGTTGAATCCAGAGAACAGTATCACGTAGAAGAACTACTAAGGCATACAAACTGCAAACAGATGTTACGTTGGCAATGTATATTGAAGGATGTTTAATTCTTTGACGACACTTCTCAGTAGAGAGCTTTAGAGGAAATTCTAGACTTCTGTTTTGGTAATCGAGTACATTAATGTGTATGTGGTAAAGAGGAAAGGGTATATCTTACATCGTACATGTGTTACCTGCATTAGTCACCATCCCACTATTCTGGGAGGGTGACTAATGGAGACACTAAGGGAAAGAACAATGTGTACTATCGCATAGCCTTAAGGTACACTCATAGCTCAACGCAGTAAAGTCAACAGTGCAAACAGATGAATTCTGCTGGACTCAAACTACATGTCAGGTATCAAACACAGACATCAGTAAGGGTAATCATTAAATTCTTGGCAGTAGCAGAGTTGGGATCAGTCCAAAAGATAGCCAGTCTAAACACAGGACAAAGTAGGAAATTAAAAGAAGAGTCCTTTTCTTGACAGACAATATGCTATGTTGACGCAGACATTGTGCTCTCACTACATGAGTCACACTCCCATGCTTTAACTTGTATTTGTTTAGTAGGGGTTCAAGCCCGAAGGGCTGAAACCCTTTTGTTTTTGTGCTGTGTTATTATTAAAGGATCATGCCCGAAGGGCTGAAACCCTTTTGTTTTGTCCTGTTTTATTATTATTAGGGGTTCAAGCCCGAAGGGTAGAGTAGAGCAGGGCAGAGAGATGGAAGCAAAATATATTAAACCCGGTGTTAATACAGCAGAACTGGAGAGAGGGGTGAAAAATAAATAGAGGTGAGCATTGCTCAAGTAGGGCAAAAATTTTTCACTTTAAGCCCTGACACTGCAGGGCTCGACAGTGCGAGCGTTTCACTCGCATTTGCGACTAAAAATAGGTGTGTGTGAACTGTAAAAAATATTTAGGGGCACATGTGCGCATAAAAAAATCAGCCGAAGCAGCCTATATTTTTGTCAATAAAAAAATATGATAATCTAACCGCAAATGTTGGAGGAACTCCAGCCGCCTTCCCTCTTCCCTCTTCCCTCTTCCCCGTGTGACACGGTTATGGGCGGTTTTCCAAGCCACTGTCGGCACAATGAATATCGTGCGCAACACCAAGGGTAGCGGTGCCGCTTTGTCAGGTGTTGCTGCCCTCTCCATAGACAAACAATGGGACAACCGGCGCAAAGCGGTTTTACAGCTGATCATGTGTAGAGGCCTTTAGGGACCGTTCGCCACGGTACCGCTGCTGGGCAGGGTGGAAATAAAGCCCTTTTCACACAGAGCGCGCAAAGCGCAGACCTCCGCCGACGAACCCATTCATTGTGTATGTGCTACCGCAGTGCAAGAGCGCACCGTTCTGCCGCTGAGCTGAGTGGCGCGCGCCGCCAGCCTGCGCTCGAAGTGAAATTTTTTTAATTTCACCGCAATGCGCTGTGAAGACACCTCGGCGCCGCGCGTCCAATAGCAGAGAAGAGCCTGAAGTAGACCCGAAAGCGGTCACCATGGAGCTGTAGCTCCTGAACGAGCCTGTACTCCCCCAAATCCTGTCCTCTGCACCCTACCCCGCGGTGGGCGCCGCGAAAGCTCTGTGTCAAAGAGGCTAAATCCTGCAGAGTTTCAGAGGACCTGGAGAATGTTTTAGGATAGTAATAACATTATATAAGATAATCATATTGCAAAGATAATGTATATATAAGATAATAACATTAAACACAAAATTAAATTGCAATACTTTTTCAAAACTTGATGATTTTACCTTTCTGTACATTTTGTATACAAATTCATTAAATAATTTTGCTTGTAAATGTCTATTTGCATTACGTTTATTACGGAAAACACATTATTTCATCAATTTACATTGTGCCCCTAAAGTTCTTTGTGTGCTCCTTACTTTTTCAACTTAGGAGCACATGTGCTCCTTGGGAAAAAAGTTAGCGTCAAGCCCTGCACTGTCATTTTTGTGTAGGAATTAAGCTACAATACATGACATATGTTGTTTTAATTAATAAATACAGTGTGAATAAAGATTACATAACATAAAAATAACTGCAGTCTTTGTTATTTGATAGCTGCTTAAATTAAACAATTTTTATAGGGCAAGTAAAAACTGACTTTGGGCAAGTAGATCTCTGACCAACTTGCTATATTTATTATTTGTATTTGCCGTCTAAACCATTGTTTTCATTGGAGAGCAGTGACCCTCTGAACGGGAAGTAATAATATCATCCAGTTCCGGGTAATAACACAGAGCCTCTATTAACGGGCTCCAGCACATACACACAAAAGGTCTTGAATAAAATCTCAAAGGGGAACACCACCTAAAGCAAGAATTCTAATATGTTATTTTCATAGCCTATGGCGGTTCAAAAATATTTGTGACCATGAGCTGCTCTTTCTCAAAGCCAGAAACCAGAGGAGGAAGTCTGAAACTTGTGATGTAATGGGGTAAAAAGTCTGGAGCTGCTCCATAAAATGAATCCAAGGAATGGAACCCTTATTTTATGGACCAACAGAAAGTTTTATCAAATTTTAGTGGTCTCAGTTCTGAAAGAGAAAATGCACCCATATACTCAGAACATTCCCCTGGCTGCGCTCAGGCCTTGCAAAACTTTTCCTTCTACTCCTCATCAACAACAATCCCTGGTTCTACCATACCTGATCCAAAACCATCGCTGCTGGTGGACTTCAAACTGCGGACGCTGAAGTGGACCAAATAATGTTCATCCTTGAAATGGTGCAGCTGAGTGTAAGTGTCGTCATCAGACCAAGCAGTGCTAACAAAACGCAAAATAAACCAGTAGTCTGCTGTAGTTGTTATTGTTTCAATCAATCAATCAATCAATCAATCAATCAATCAGTCAATCAATCCATCATTTATTTGTCACATGGAATCATACAAGGTAAAACTCCAATGTAATGTGATCCCATCAGCTGCTTCAACTTGTGCACTGTAATTTAGTCCTTTTTGCCTTTTCTTACATTGTTGGCTGCTGCTTTATAATTGTCCATGTTTCCAGATGGTTCTGGTAATATATGTTTTTTGGGTTGTGGAATGATACAACTGTAGTTTTGGGTACAGTTGCGTCTGTTATTTTACAAATTAAATCCACCACTCACTGAATTCACGGTGTTGTCATGGAATGTGCTCAAGACTCTGACTGACTATCTGTCACATTACTGGGGGACGTGTCGCAGTCTGTCCACACATCCTGACCCCAACAAGACAGTCTCAGAATAGTGCCGCTCTGCAGCTGCCTCTGCACAGACCAGGCAGTAATCCAGAGCAGGAACAGGACAGCACCTCACATTCCTGCTGTTACACCAGTCCTTCTTTACCATACAGCACCCACCAGGGGCAGCTGTGGCTCAGGAGGTAGAGCAAGTCATCCACTAATCGGAAGACTAGCTGTCCGATCCACTGCTCCTCCAGTCCATGATGTGTGTCAAGTATCCTTGGGCAAGATACTGAAATCCAAACTGTTCCTGATCGATGTGTAAATGCATGTCAGTGTCTAAACTGAGTAGCAGGTGGCACCTTGTATGGTAGCCTCAGCCACCAGTATGTCAGTGTGTGTAAATGGGTGAATGTGACTCTGTAGCATAAAAGTGCTTTGAGTGGTCAGAAGAGTAGAAAGGTGCCACACAAGTGCAAGTCAATTTAACATTCACACCTCCTCTCCTGCCAGAGTCATCTGCTCTATCAAATCAGCACACAGAGAAAGAGTCACCTGTAACCCTTTTCAACAGTCATGGACTGGCTTGGCTTGGCTTAGCTTGGCTTGGCTTGAATTGGTTTGGTTTGGGCCATCAGCCCAGTGCGGCAGGGATTCGCATTTCCATTACAACCATCTAAAGGATGGTGCTGAATGCTTGGTTGGATAAATTTATATGTTTAGTTATTAGATGCTGAGAGTTACTCTCTAACTAACCTACCTTAATCTCCCAATCATTTTAGGACTACACCCAGCTAATGAAAACCAGAATGTTAGTTTAAACTGATAAAATGTGCAAAATTGTGATTCTGATCAGGAACTACCTGGTCAAAAAATGAGTAATTGAGTAATAATTATGAACAGACTTTGATGCCAGCTTTTGGTACTTGACTGTCTTTGATATTCAGTACCAAAAAGTATTGAGTGAAAACACCAAGCCCTGCACAATAACCCCCACTTGTATTGTAGCATCAAATTTTCGATTTAAATATAATTAAATCTGCTTCTGGCTCAAATTACTGAAACAGCTTGGCAATGGGACATATTCTTAGCTTACAGTAATGTCAGGTCATGCTGCTGATGTCATTATGCAATCAAGGTCTGCTGCCCTTGTGTGGCATTAGGGACACTGTCAACATGGGAGCATCTGTTTGGTTAATTTGGGGAGTGGGGGGTCAGACTTTATGCCGACTCCAGCCTGCCTCTGCCTGTCTCATTCCGTCATCTATAATGCAGACCAACAGTGTAGGGGTGGGCACAAATATATCATGATTTTTTTTTTCATGCAGGATCACGATCCACGATCTTTTTCATATTGGTTTTTAAGACTATTTTGCAAAGTTTTGAACAA
Source organism: Epinephelus moara (assembly GCF_006386435.1). Lineage (NCBI taxonomy): Eukaryota > Metazoa > Chordata > Actinopteri > Perciformes > Serranidae > Epinephelus > Epinephelus moara. The sequence goes on from NC_065514.1 coordinate 38,097,300, forward strand.
CACAACCAAACTAATTTCCCTGTTTAAAAGACACACCCTACAAGGTAACACAACCTAAAAGAAAAAAATAGCAGACCATTTAGGCCATGGTACCTTTTCAAAAAGATTTTAATAAAGTGTGCAATTCTAAAAGTACAAACATTGCACAGGAACATTAACATGATTTGGACCTATATTCAGGTACATTGAGAGACTCTTGCATAAGTCCCAAAATGAACATTGCTTTCAAAAGGTAAACAATGCTAAAGTTAAGTGCACCCTCGCTACATTACATTAAAAAATCTGACATTTGGTCTGAACTGTAACAGTGAGCTAGCTTATTAGACACAGATCCTCATATGTAACTAGTCTAGTCATGCTGTTTTTGAGGTTGAAGTATGTGACATTCTAATAAACATAAAAGGTAAAATAAAAATAAACTGAACAATTTGGGTGCTTTCTTTTAAGGTGTTTAATAAGGTTCGCCGTGTTGCAATCCAACATGCAAACCTTATCTTTGTAAACTATGCAAATAACTGTTTGCTTTGGGTAGGTTTTGGAAAATCCAAACCAGTTCCATATTTCGGATGAAACCAACTCCACCGTGTCAGCCATGCTGCTACATTTCCAAATACAAAGGAGAAGGGGCTACCGGATGTGTGTATGAGCCATAGAACTGCAACTGACAGAACGCGTCCTGTAGCACAATACTAATGATCTGTCTGTAAAAAGGCAGATCGTGGAGACATTTTTATCATTCACAATCTAACACTGTTATATCGGCCACCTTTACAACAATGTACCTCACACTGAGAGTATTATGTGCAACTATTTTGGTCAATTTTCTGTTGTTCCTCTACAGATGATTGAAAGAATACTTGAACACATTATGAGGCCTGTTTACTTTGACTGATTTATCTTAAGAACACCACTGATGTTGAAGTTCAGAAATGTGGAAACACTTGCTTAAATGTAGGGCTGTAGTCAACCAAAGAAAATCTTGGTCGACTAAAGTCACACATAATCTTCAACTAATCGATTAGTCGTGGGAAAAAAAAACCTGCACGTTATTTTTACTTCTGCAGTAGTCTCTATACAGACTCTACATTCAGTGAATGTAGAGTCTGTAGGCAAACCCCGGAGATCTTGCCTCCGGAAGAAGAGCGGAAGAGCCCTGGTTTCCGATTGTAGGCTGTTTGTAGTCTGCGTGATATTGACCAATCACATTTGAGCCGGCTGCAGTTGCTGCCAGGTTTAACGGTCCGTGTGGTGAACTAACGAGGCGGAACATAATTGCAAACTCTGAATCCATCACAATGGTTCTGCATATTTACTTATATATAAACGGAAGTTGGAAACGGAAATTCGCCTCCTCCGCCCAAATCAAACCGGAATGCCAAAAAATCGGGGGTCTGCCCCCAGAGGCTGTATCGCCATCTGCCAGAAGTCAGACACCGAATACAGCCGATGGGTTCCGAGAATGCTTCTGCAGTGGTGTGTCTGTATCACTCTGCAGTTACACCTCCAAAACACTAGTCGGTGGTAGAGGACTGTGTTAAGTGCTTAACACAGTCTTCACTATAAATCGCAGAACTGACAGACAAACACTTGTCTTTATCTGGACACATTTCCCCCACCAATACCACATGCTAACGTTATTAGCGCCAGCCTATGGCATTTTACATGGTATACATTAGCATAGCGACGAGCGGAGATTTCCTCTGCTCATATGAAGCCAGGATAAATCCCGAAGTATAAATCCCTGAAGGATAAATCACACACACAACTTAAAATGCTATTTTAGTGGAGGCTTTACTGTCTTCACAATTTATTGTTTCTTATCTGTGAAATACAAGTAAATACAAGCTTCGTTTTCACTTAGGGAAATGGTTTCAGCTTACAGAAACAGACAGGAGTTCTGCGTCATAGATATCATATACAGTAGATACCTCGTTGACGGCTTCGGCCCGTTTCAGCGATGCGTCAACGTCGAAAAGTATTGACTTCTCATGATATAAATAATATCTCGAACGCCGTAGCGTTTTGTGCCGATGTGCTCAGGCTGTCAGATCCAGCGCTCGACAGTGCAAGCGTTTCACTCGACTAAAAATAGGTGTGTGCGAACTGTAAAAAATATTTAGGGGCACATGTGCGCATAAAAAAAAAAAAATCAGCCGAAGCAGTCTATATTTTTGTCAATAAAAATATATGATAATCTAACCGCAAATGTTGGAGGAACTCCAGCCGCCTTCCCTCTTCCCCGTGTGACACGGTTATGGGCGGTTTTCCAAGCCACTGTCGGCACAATGAATCTAAGTCCCACTGTCAGCAGCGTGGAAATAAGTCAAAGGGCTCTAGTTTCCCGGCGCAGCACAGGGTGGCGAACCCCGCGCAGAGCTAGTTTCGAGCAGCGCAACCCGAGGCGCGC
>NC_065514.1:38100339-38115997 GCF_006386435.1 Epinephelus moara
GGACCTCCGGGGAAGCCTGCTCCGTTCTCCCCGCAGTTAGGGACCGTTCGCCACGGTACCGCTGCTGGGCAGGGTGGAAATAAGTCCTGCAGAGTTACAGAGGACCTGGAGAATGTTTTAGGATAGTAATAACATTATATAAGATAATCATATTACAAAGTTAATATAAGATAATAACATTAAAGACAAAATCCTGTGGGAAACACTGAAAACTCGTTCGGGGTTAGCTAGCTGGAATAACAGCTACACTTGAAATGCATGGAACCCACATTTTGAAAATGTAATAAAACTCCGCTAATGAGTTTCAAAAATGTCAGAATGGCTCGTCTGTCGTAATCCAAGTGCCCTGAAGCCGCGGCATGCAAAAATGACTTGAAAAGACATAATTTACTCCACTTTAATAGCATCATTTCTCACCGTGGTCAGTTAGCCTGCCCCGCAGGCTGCTGTGTTTACATGGCAACTCGCGCGAGATTCGAGAACTAGCATCACCATTAGCCATCAGCTAGTCTTGCGCGGGTTGCCATGTAAACACAGCACTCCTAGCTGTTATCCTTCGATACCCCGAACGAGTTTTGTGGATTAAAAACTACACTGGACTTCTTGTCGGCATGAGGGTCAGTAAGTACTGTCTGTATTTTAATTCTTAAGTGGCCATTTCCTAACGCTGAGGACGGCTATGAGCTGAAACGCGTTCGTTCGACTGCTGCTGTGCAATCCACTATATTAAAAAGTATTATACTTATTAGTGAGTGCTGTCAGGTTTTTCTGCTTTGCTGTAATTTTTTGGACCGGCACCCAATTACACTCTTGAGTGAGCACGCCGAGTTTGCTGAAGACTTATCTCCATACACAACAGTACTAGCCAGCCGGCAGTGACCTCCCCAAGATGGCAGCGACGTTGACACACAGTAGCCACAGGAATGAGTCATCTATGATTATATATATCTATGGTCTGCGTCACCGCGACGCTGAGCGTGAGGGTGGGCGAGTTCAATTTTCTGTCAACAATGGGGGTGTTTTGAAAACATCCCCATTTTCACAGGTAACTTAGCCTGCCCCCCAGCCACAGGAAATAATGGATTAATCCTGTTGATCTAGCACTTTTCTCCTTATGAAAGTAACACAGCGATTATTCGACCAATGAGAATTTGGTCGGACGAGAGCATAGCGACCAAATAATCGACTAGTCGACCAGGAGACTACAGCCCTACTTAAATGACACAAATTAATCAAACACAAAGTGTTTTGAAACAGTGGGTGGAGCTGGAGCACTGTATAGATGAAGAATGTCAAGACCCCAGTCCACTAATGGTAAGTCCTAAAATCAGTACAGTGTACATCATGTCACCTGCAGCCTTTTTTTTTAAATGGCAAAAAGAACCATTTGAGTGTATGTAATTAAAGAGCGCTTCAAGGCCTTGGTAGCCTTGGTAGCCAGTGTTTTGCTCATGGAAGCCTCTGATTTACTGGACTATATACAATACAGTCCACCTTTCACTTACACCATCATGAAACTATCTGTGAAATATCTGTGTATATAGCTTTTATTTTATTCTTATCTTGTTTCTTTTTTATTTATCACTCAATCACTTTGCTTCTGACTCTTGAACGTCCTGATGTTGGTGAAAATCTCCATTTGATTTACAGCATTTTGTTAAGAGAGGATGTCTAAATCTTCCTGCCAAAGCAGCTCCACTGTTAATGTATTACGTTACTACAGCAAATTATACAAACACCATCTACTTGGGAAGCAAGTGGAACCACAAAATCCCCGGGGAAGACTGAAATCCTATCAGTGATGTCAGTGCAAGCAAGAGGAAAAGGAGGAAAGCCACACTGGATACTGTATATTCAGGCAGCTTGGTTCTTGAGTTCATTTGCTTTCTCTGTCAGGAACAGGTGAGAGCCAGAGGCTTTTGAAGTCAGCCCATTTTACATCCTTCTCGTGCAAAATCAGCTCTATATGCAGCCTAGCAGGAATCACGCAGACATTGAGACTTGAACTCGGTAACTGTATCTGGTGTGACTGAGAGCTCTCACTGCTGAGTGCACATCGCAGAGAACAGTGCAGATGACACAGGACCAGTTAGTGAACATTATCTACATGGCTGAAGCAACACAAAGGCTGGCTTTGTGCGACAATGGCAAAGCATCGAGAGCTTAGCATGGCAGCGCATACTGTACCATGACTTGCCACCAAGGGCATCGTTACAAAAAAGAAAACCTAATGATGCAATTAGAATTCACATATTAACCTTGGACAAAGACAGTCTCAAAGTCAAGTGAGGTTTTCAAAAACTTTTCAAATTATGTGCAACTAGAGGTAAAGATAACCAGGAAGGATGGAACATTTCCAGGAAACACTGGTGTGTTCTGCTGACTACATAATAATGAATTATACACTTTTAATGCTGACGCAACACACTTAATCAGAAAACAAATAAGGCTCCTGTTGTGTCAGTGAGGCTGGAACTGACAGTTTCCCCTCTGAACTACACACCACATCACGGAAAAACAGACATCACTACAGGCACTCAGCTTTACTAGAGAGAGAATTTTGTTGGGTTGTGCAAGAACAGAGCACCACTGAATTAAAAGCCACATGCTGAGGGTAACTTACCTAACGACATCATTTCAAGTAAGGACTAGGGAGACTCATTATTTTTCCCTTGACAAAAGATTAGATTATTATTCAATTTTCAATTCAATTCAATTTTATTTATAAAGCCCAATATCACAAATCACAGTTTGCCTCACAGGGCTTTACAGCATACGACATCCCTCTGTCCTTATGACCCTCACAGCGGTGTTCATGTAAGGTGATTATTATTCTTATTTGTAAGTGGTTAATGAACTGCATTTATATGGCACTTTCCTTGTCGTAACTACCACTCAAAGCACCTTACAACACAAGCACCATTCACTCAGTACGTTTACATGCACAATGAAGTTCAGCTACGGTTATAGCTCGGCTAGGCCATTTAATTGGACTTCTGTCCTTGTGCCAGTATACAAGCACAGAAGGGGAATCCATTCACTGACCGAAGTATGTCCAACTACGCTACAATAGGTGGTGATATGCCCCCTTTTAGCTTGTTAGTATTGGACCTTTTTCCAGTTGACCTATTACATCACAGACAAAACTATCAACAAACCCGTTAGCTCCAGTTCGCTAGCGGCATCCAATCTTTGTATTTTAAAATATGTAACTCTTTCAGCTGATACAGCATGAGCTGTGTCTCCTCGTCCGTCCAAAAATACACAGCTCTGGATGCAGATTTCAACATATTGATACCTGATTATTCTTCTGTTCCGCATTTAATGCTATTCGACTTCCGGGTCAAAGCCCAATGCAGAAACTGTGCAGCATGCGTAGAGCACCATGGTCAGTTTGGGTCTGATTGACTGTATACATGCAGGAGTGATTCAAATCCCAATCACATTATCTGGGTGTGTTAGTCCGACTTGGAGAAATTTGATTAAGTATGATCTCAGTCGGACTAACATGTTTACATGTATTTCAAAAGTTCGGTTTTAGTTGGACTAACACAATAAATCCATTTTCTCTAATGTCATGTAAACAAACTGACTCACCCACATACACATTCATACACTGGTGCCTGACCATGCAAAGTGCCACCTTGTCAGAAAGGCTAAACTTTTATACAACCTCAGATCAGCAATTTGAGGTTTGGTATCTTGCCCAAGGACACTTTGTCATGTAGACTGCACGGGCCAGGGATCAAACCAGCGACTTTCTGACTTGTATACAATCGCCCTAAACCTAATCCATTGAAGTGTCATGAGAGTTGCAGCCTCATTGAGCTGTTAGCATGGCTCATTAGACTTTTGATATTTGTTAATAATATCTGGATAGCACCGTCGTACACTGTGTCCAATATATTAGTTTACAGAGCATTGGCAGTAAGCATCTTTAGGCTGATACTCATGGATTCACAGATACCTGTTTCAGGTTGACAGTCCCCTGCCCTCCCTGCATGACTCTATCAGTGACTGAAACGAATGATCAGATGTCCATTGTCTGAGACATCTCACCATTGTCCAGAAAAACCTCCTACCACTCAGTTCATTATTCTTTCACTGCACTGAAACTCTCCCAGAGTTGGATTCCTTGCCGCCCACTGAGGCCTGTTGATGGAACCAAAATGGCCCGGCCTGACACTGCAGAGATTTTTGTTTTGGAATTGTGTCGAATTACTATTTGACTCTGGCATGAGTGTGAAAGAGGTGACGAGTGAGGCCCCTGCAAACAGTGAGGGGCTTTGTTGCTCAGCAAGGTAACTGCGTCTGTGAATGGGCTCAGACAAAGAGGCAGTTTTGGAAGCACTGATCAGTTTTAGTTTGGGGTGGAATGGAGCTAGTGTTAAGGCCCAGATGTACCAAAACGACTTCAGAGAACTAGCAGCGACGAAGGCCACCTGCTGCGTCACCTCACGCCACCGTGTCTCGACCAAAAAGTTGCACGAGAACACACTGCAGAGACCCCAGTCGATGGTCAACCAGCAGTGGAAATAACTCTACATAAGCAGGTGGCAGAAGTCTGTAATCATCATTCAAAAAGGAAAACAGGAAGACCGTCTTGACGCTAGTTAGCAGTTAGCACATTAACAACACAATCCAATGTTGAAAGAACAGAGCATATTTACCGTACGCCAGTGAACAGTAACATAAACCATCAGGAAACCCAATCCCAACTTGTTTATTTTCCTCACTTCAGTTTCTCTTCTCGTGCGCTGAGATGTACTGTACTGCCAATCAGAGTGATATAATTTACCGACGGGTTCCACAGCGCCAACGCCGACTCAACATGTTGCAAAAAAAAAAAAAAAACAGGGCGTGGGGGCAATGGTGCAGGACACATCGCACCAATAAGGGCAGCAGACGCTCACCAACAGCTCAACTTTGACCGAGGGCTGGCCATCAGCTTGCTATGTCAGGGCCTTTGGTGTTGGAAGCAGGGATGAGTGATTTCAGTATTTTATCTAATGTATACGACTCAAGCTGATGGACCTGAAGTGCTGATTTGCCCTGTAATGACTGTAGGGATGTGACAGTCTCCGTTTTCCAGGCTATGGTTATTATGGCCAGTAGTATCAAGGTAAATAGGGCAGCTGCGTCTCAGAATATAGAGTAGGTCGTCCACTATTCGGAAGATAGACAGTCCGCATGTGGAAGTATCCCTGAGTAAGACACTGAACCCCAAAATTGCTCTAAGTGGCTGTTCCATCAGTGTGTAAGTGCGTGTGAATGGTTCCTCAGTAGCAAGTGGCACCATGTATGGTAGCCTCAGCCACCAGTGTGTGACTTTGTGTGTGAATGGTTGAATGTGACGTGTAGTGTGAAAGTACTTTAAGAGGTGACATTGTATCAAGACTCCCCAAAATAATGCTATTAGAGCCAAAATGCCATGAATGTTATCAGACCTCACAAACACCCCCCCCCCCCCCCCCACTTCCGGTGGCGCTGCTCTGCTGGTGACCCGGACTCTAGTGCTGCTGCTGCCTGTTTGTTAATTTATTTAATGTTTTTTATTCGTTTTTATTCGTTTTAGTGTGTTTTACTGACTGTGTGAGTGTGTACAAGGACTATTGCTGGCACTAATTGTTTGGGAGCTGCTGAGGACGTGCCAAACTTCTCCACACGTGGAGGGTGGGCTGCCACTCTTTTACTCCAGAGACACGCTGTTGTCTCTCCGCTACACGGGAACAACATCGCCGCTCGCGGACTTGTCCACCCTGCCCGAGGCATTCAAAATCCCACCATCTCACAGAAGACTACAGAGGAGAGGCCGACGTGGGGGGATCCGATAGTGTCTCTGCCAGAGAGGCAGCAGGCCTCCGCTGCCCGGCTTGATCCTCAGCAACGCTCGCTCTCTCAGGAGCAAGATGGAAGAGCTCCGCACCAACATGAGGGTATGTTTTGAATACCGCAAGGCGGGCATGCTGGTGTTTACTGAAACTTGGCTCCATGAAGACATCTCCAACTCCCTGGTTGAGCTGGAGGGTCTCTCTCTTGTCCGTGCAGGAAAGAGTNCGGGGGGGGGGGGGGGGGGGGGGGGGGGGGGGGGGGGGGGGGGCGGGGGGCATCTGCATGTTTGTGAGTGACAACTGGTGCAGGAACTATTCTGTAAGAGAGACTGATGTTGAACTGTTGTGCCTTTCTCTAAGACCCTTTTACCTCCCGAGGGAGTTTGGCAATATTGTCATCTGCTCAGTGTATGTGCCCCCCAGTGGTAATGCGGCCCAAGCTGCAGCCCGTATTGCAGATTGTGTCCACAATCAACTACAGCGCACTCCTGGAGCCCCGGTCTTTATTCTGGGTGATTTTAATCACTGTAAACTGGAACTTTCCCTCCCCGGATTTGAAAAATATGTCAAGTGTGGCACCCGTGATAATAGAGTGCTGGACAAATGTTATGGGAATATAAGAAATGCATACAGTGCCAGACCAAAGCCCCCTCTGTCAATCTCAGACCACAACACAGTTCATCTGATACCCACCTATAAGACTGTCTTAAAGAGCAGTAAACCATTAACCAAGACAGTGACTGTATGGTCTAATGACAGTATAGAGACTCTGAAGGGCTCGTTCCTCTGTACAGACTGGGACATTTTTCATGGTTTGGGTATTGATGAAGCCACTGACACTATTACAGAGTATATTAAATTCTGTGTGGATTGTGTGGCTACTAAAAAAGTTATCATACTCTATCCTAACAACAAGCCATACATCACCAGAGAATTAAAGGACTGTATTAACCAGAAAAAAATGGCTTTTAGGAATCATGACCGGATGGGGTTAAAATCAGTCAAAAGGAGCTAAATCAGTTGTTAAGGGAGGCAAGAAGGAAGCACAGGGATGTCAGTCATTGAACAGAACTTTGCCTCTATGGACTCTACAAAACTCTGGGTCTCCATTAAAGCTGCTACCAACATGACAACACACAGAAAGTGCCTCATAACATGTGATGAGCTGAGTAAAGCAAATGAACTCAATGATTTCTTTCTCAGGTTTGATACACAGGACTTCTCTTTGGAATGCAATAACGTACTACAGCCAATTACATCTGCTGACCCTGGTTCAAGGTTAGTAGTTGATCCCCTCAAAATTCTGTCACTTTTCAGCCATGTATGCAAAAAGAAATCCGCAGGCCCTGATGGCATCTCAGCTTTTCTCTTAAAGACCTTTGCAGCAGAGCTAACTCCAGCTTGGTGTCCTGTGTTTCAGAAGTCTGCAGATTCTCATTCGGTCCTGGCCCTCTGGAAAAAATCTACCATTATTCCCATTCCAAAGAAACCCTGTCCCACAGAAAACAATGATTTTAGACCAGTGGCTTTAACTTCTGTTGTCATGAAATGCTTCGAAAAATACATGGAATCCATGCGGAAATCTGAAGTAAATTCTGAACTGGATCCATTCCAGTTTGCTTATAGAAAGGGGAGGAGCACAAATGATGCAATTAATAGCATCACCCACCTGACTCTTAAGCACCTGAAGGACCCCAAAGCCTATGCACGCCTTTTGTTCATTGATTTTAGCTCTGCTTTTAATACATTGCAGCCTCATCTGCTTTTACAGAAAATTATTCAGATGAATGTTAATCCTTTTATTATTAAGTGGTTTTATTCTTTTTTTAACAGATAGAACCCAAAATGTCAGGATCAACGACTCACTCTCCCAATCCAAATGCATTAGTACAGGTGCACCTCAGGGCTGTGTAAGCTCACCAGTCCTGTTCACCCTTTACACAAATGACTGCACCAATAACCTGTTTTTTTTAATTTTCTGACGACACTGCCATCCTCAGCCTCCTTCACCAGAACTCAGACCCCTCACTGTACTTCATGGAGGTCAATAAATTTGTTCAATGGTGTGACAATAACTACCTCATCATTAACACTAAAGAAACAAAGGAGATGGTGCTGGACCCTCAGTCAGTGGGGGATCACACTCCACTCTCTATACACTCAGAGGAGATCAAACAGGTCACATCATTTAGGTATCTGGGCATCCACCTGGATAACCTTTTCACCTGGAATTACCATGGATCATGTATGTTCTCGTTTACAGCAAAGGCTGTATTTTCTGCGCAGGCTGAGGTTGTTTGGTGTCAGTCACAACATTATGTTTTTATTCTATCAGGCAGTGATGGACAGTGTTATCAGGTACGGGATGACGGCGTGGTTCGGCAACCTCTCCGCAAAGTCCAAATCCAAGCTGCAGCGCCTGGTACAGACTGCTATGAAGGTGATGGGGAGGACTGAAAAGCTCTCCCTCCAGTCCATCTATGAGCAGTCTGTACTCAGGCAGGCACGGAGGTTGTTGGCAGACCCGTTTCACACCCTTCATCCTGAGTATGAGCTCTTGCCTTCTGGCAGAAGGTACAGACTTCCCAAATGCAAACTGAACCGTTTCAAACACTCATTCATTCCTAATTCCATCAAACTGTTAAATAGCTCTTGAAGGCTGGGAAATGCTGGGGATTGTGCAATAACTTAACTTAGTGCAATAACTTGGGTTGGGAAATATTGGGGACTGTGCAATAACTTGGTGTTCTGTCTGTTTTACACGTTTTGTCTGGTTTGTGTCTTATGAGTGTGTATGTTTGCCATTTCCTGTGTCTTTGCTGTTTTGTGTATATTTATTGTCTGCAAGGCAGCTGGTGTATTCACTCGAGTCCACAACAAATTTCCCCTAGGGTATAATAAAGTATATTCTATTCTATTCTATTCTAAACACTTAACAGTAAGCCAAATGATGAAACTTTTTTGACATTAACATAACCAGAAATACCAGCAGGTTTGTTGGTAAAAGTTTAGAACAGCTGACTAGAAAAGACTTTTAATGCAGCACAAGGTCATAAGAACTCCACTAAGTTCACCAGCTAGTCTCTAACTATGTCTGTCACAGCTGCCTGGTGTGGCTGAATATAAGTTGTGGGCCTGAGAGCTAAACAATGAGTTGGAACTCATTACAAAGCTCTCTTAAGCAGAGGGAAGCGGCAGATTCAGGTGACAATTCTTTAGGGTTTTACATTGTCATCTTCATTGTTATGAAAAACAATGATAAATTGCTTTAAATAATTAGTATTTATTTAAATCTGTCTGCCTCTTTATCTTAAAAATTACCACTAGGGCTGTCCAAAATCAGACATTTTCAAATAGCAGTGCAAATTTAATGTTGTGTTTTTTAAGATGAACAAATAGCTATGACACAGCTAAAATACATCAGCCTTCAATATGATATCCTTATTCAGTTACATTTAACAATCTGAAAGTTTATTTTGGGGGTTTTCTCCAACTGTTTTTACCTTTTTTCCCCTTGACACATCTCAAAAGTCTGAACCTTCCATTAGCTGTTTAAATCCATATTTGTGTGTGCACTGTGCCTCAACCTTATAGAAATGTTAGTTTGGTTTTTGGAGAGGAGCTCTCCCTACTGGATTAAAGGCTATAAGCAGAATATTCTGTCAGAATATTGTCTCACAATAAACCCAATTCTCACTTAAATGAATGAATATATTTATCTGCAACTTCTAAGAGCAGTTTTTTGCTTCTACGCCCTGTTATCTTCTAACTTTCCAGCACATGTGCTTTGTATAAGCATGCGTTTGAAGAATGACTTGATTTTGCAATTGGATGCAAATTGAGTAGACTGTGGGCACATCCTGCCATACGGCTGGCATGTGTACACACAAACACACGTGGCAGCCTATAAACATGTATATAAAGGCTGTCTGCCAGTTTTCCATGATGCTAAATACACACTCACAGGAAGTTGATTTCAGCTCCCTCCTCATCAAACAGGCTGCTTCAATAGGAGAGGGAGAGGCTGTCATATCAAACTGACCTCCACACATCTTTCACTTGTTTATCAAACAGTTTCCTTCTCAACAACATGTACATGTCAGCTCTGCAGATGAGTGGTATTTTCAATGACATATACAGACAAAAGCTTCTCAGTTTGAGGGAATAATTAGGAGCTGGGAACCTGAACGTTCCATTTATCAGCTAACTGCGGGAAATCGGAGATTGCACTCATTTTTGTTAGTGGCAATGCTAACTTCAACAAAAGAAAGAATGCCCCTGAAACTGTACATTGACTTATACTGTGTTTCAGTTAGATATATTGGGGGCTTGGTATCATTTGAAATGTTTATATAAAAACACCAGTACAATACACATACACAAATAAGATTTTTTTTTTTTCAATACCAACTATGAGGAACAAAAAGATTTTTTTTTTATAAACCTTTTCCATCGAACAAAAGAAATCAAGGTTCTCAAATGTTACATGTTTTCTAAACACAAGCAGAGGGCTGTGCCTCAATGAACTGCAGTTTAAAACTGGCAAAATTATGATTAGGCTAAATCAGAAACTTTCAGTGAGAAAGTGATGTCAACATTCATCCTTCATACTGTGACTCAGCCCCTAGGTGAAAATAGTGCATGTGCTTTGTGAAGTGCTGAGCTTAGCAGTGCTGGGAGCGGACAGTCGATCTGTCATGCAGTGCTGCTAAGTGCTGTGAGAGTGAGGACTGCAGGCAACAGGAAATGTGATTATGAAGGTCAACACGGTTGTGTCTAAGGGGACAAAATTCCAGAGAAAGCAGAGGAGGAAACTCCAGATGTTTCATTTGGATCTCATGTACATCAGATGTTTCCTTCTGAAAGAACTTAATATGTTTTATAGGTGACGCTCATAAAGGACTTCACCGTAGCATACTAGTGCTGCATGATTTGATAAAAATGTGCGATTGTGATTTTGGTGGACAATATCGCGATTTGCGATTGTGATTACAATATAATACATAAATGGTATCATGAGTCTTCTTGCTTGATTCAGTGTTTCCCCTACATTATATTAGGGGGGCATGGGCCTGACCTGACATAGTTATTGTTATGGACAGTGTGTAAATGACCATCAACAGACTGCTGTTACGCACAGGCAAACAAGCTGCTCGCACAGCAGCGCAGCACGGCACTGTACACACAGCGGAGCAGAGCCTGTGTTGCGCTCAGGCGTTGTCACGTAAATGAAAAATTCCAGCATGTGAAACGGCCATTGCACAACGCAACAGCATGTCATGTGGGCTGAACCCCAGCAAAATTTTGCTCAATTTTTAATTTGTTATTACATAGTTTGTTATGGAGTCCGTGATTTCCCTGTATCTCTTTAAGGTCTTGGCATATGGTGTGACATTTACGAATGTATGCGTAATTGTGCTTTGTTGTTGTTTTATGAGGCTCTGGCGGCTTTCAGTTGTCTCTTTGTCTTTAACGTTACTTGGCTTGGCTTTCTCTCGCATGCAGTCTTCGTACTTTTCTCTGTGCTGTCTCAAGTGCTGATATAGACTGGTCGTGTTGCCGCAGGACGTGGCAACTTTAACTTTTAAAGTTTTACACAGGACGTCTCTCTGGTCAACGTCGCCGTACCTCAATCCAAAGTATCGCCATATAATAGGCGTTGGGTTATTTTTCACCACCGACTCAGCCTGTTCATGCCTGTTCATGCCTGTTCAGCCTGTTCAGCCTGTCATCTTGCACTGGTGACATCATTTGGAGCCACTGTCTGTGGCTAAATCCAAATGTCCATCCTCTGGACTTGGGGACTGAGCCCTTGCGGACTTCAGTTGTACATAGTGTGACGTATTTACTGTCATCACGTAAAGTCTGCCAGGGCAGAGGCTGCAAGCAGCTAATAGACAGCCCTCAAGACTGTTTTACTTGTTGCCATGGAAACATTCAACTGTCGCTGCTGTCATATGCATATATATGTCATATAAGTTGATTAACAGTGCCTCCTCACCTGTCCCTGCATATAACAAGATAAAAATCCCATGTAGAGCCTTTTTTGTGACTGCACAAAAATGTATAAGGCTAAAAGTTCATTTATACTTCTGCGTTGAATCGACGCCGTAACCTATGCCGTAGCCTATGCTGTAGCCTGACGTGCACCTCTCCAGAATTGTAACTACGCATCGTGGTGACGCAGACCTCCTGTCTGTTTCTGTATACTGACACCTTTTCCCTCAGTGGAAACGAAGCTTGTATTTACTTGTATTCCACAGATGAGAAACAATAAATTGTGAAGACAGTAAAGCCTCCACTAAAATGGCATTTTAAGTCTTGTGTGTGATCTATCCTTTAGAGATTTATACTTTGGGATTTATCCTGGCTTCATATGATCAGAGGAAATGTCCGCTCGTCACTAGGCTAATTTATACAATGTAAAATGCCATAGGCTTGTGCTAATAACGTTACCATGTTGTATTTGCTTGGAAAACGTGTTTGGTATAAAGGTGCGGACCCTGTGTCAGTTGCATTTGAACACACTACACGGACTACATCCGACAGCCAAGTAGCACGTACGTTCTGCGCCTGCGTGAGAGAGCGAAGTGAGAGAGTGGTACATCCTGTCAGCCAAGGGGTTTCCTATCTGTGCAGCCGAGCACCGCAGCACCTCCACAGACTATAACATCCAGACGGTCCCGGTGTTTCCTCCGCAGGCTCCACTTCACTCAGCTGCCCGATAAACCTGCTGCTTCTTCCCACTTTAACCTGGATAACAAACCAGGGCTCGGTGCTCCGGTTGGATCCAAACGGAGAGCCGGGGCTAGCTCAGAGACTAGCGGAGGCTAACTGGCTGTGCTTCCCTCCGGTCATGCCGTGGTGCTCCGCTAGCCGCTCCCAGCTAGCCCCGGCTCTCCGTTTGGATCTAAACGGACTATTTTAATTATTGAAGTATTAAACGTCACAGAGACTGGTGGTCTGTGGGATGTGAGGATTCTCAAAATAACATCTATACAGATGTGAAGCCCTGACTATACCTGACTGATCTTTAATAAAAGCTGTTGTTTTTGGGGGGGGGGGGGGGGGGTTCCCTCTGAAAATATTAACCTTATAGTCAGACAATTTATTTAGCCTGTTTAGTTGAGAAGACAGGTCTGCTCTGCAGCAGCAAACTGATATGATGCTGATTTACATGAGAATTCATGTAAAATGAAGGTTGAACCTTGAACATAAATTATAGAAAGCCTGTAAAGCATTTTAATAAATGAATCTGTCATTAATTAAAACAATTGGAGACTGAGAACACACTGATATATGAGTCTGATAATATTTTAACAATTATAAAGTATGTAAGTAATGCCCAATTTACTGAGTTACAGACCTGTCCTTATTTACAAACATTTCTGTTTTTGATTGCGTGTAGCCTGTTATATAGAGATATATGAATATATGAATTCTGTTCTGTCACAAAAAAAGGCTATACATGGGATTTATAGCTTGTTAACTGCAGGTACAGATGAGTAGGCACTATTTATCCATATATATGACATATATAAATATGATAACAGCGATAGTAGAGCATTTCCATGGCAACAAGTAAAACAGTCTTGAGGGCTGTCTATTATCGCTTGCAGTCTCTGCCCCCGCAGACTTTACGTGATGGCAGTAAATACGTCACATTACGTACAACTGAAGTCAGTGAGGGCTCAGTCTGCACATCCAGAGGGTGGACATTTGGATTCAGCGTCCCACCTGACTGCAGGTGTTGTCACCGCCTTGTGCTGCAGCCGCCTGCTCTCATCCACTTTCCAGGCCAGGCGCAGTTCATCTCGAACGAGCCTACTGATGAGTGTAGATGACATGATCCTCACAGTTAACTGATCATTCATTCTCGGACTCTCCTCCTTCTCACACATATTAGCCTGAACTGGCGGACTCGCTCCTTCGTTGAACAACATGAAAAAAGAAAAACGCCCGCAAATTTGTGGGTCGCAAACAAGCGAGTAGATGTAAAAAATACTCGCACTGACTCAAAAAATGGTTGCAAAATGCTACCATTTGGTCACAGTCTGAAGCCCTGCGTAGTCATTTCCTGTTTCTAGATAGTATCAAACAACTCTCCTCCTTTTTAGTCAATAGGCTTAACTAAACTGACATACTGACAGACGTTTTTTTGGGTTCTAAATCCCCAACAAGTTTCAAGAACCAAAAGGTAAGAAATATAAATAAAATTAAAAAAGGCACCCACAAAAGGCATTGATATCTAGTTGATTTAAATCCACCAAGTTACTACGTGAGCTCTGAGAACACTGCAACATCACAAAGCGAGACAGGCCAAGAAACATGAGAGATCGGATGATCAGACTGTTAGGAAACTTTTAATGGATATATGAACATTCAAGCTTTAAGACTCAAATCTGTATAACTGTACCTATACTTAAGGTAATGGGGGAAAAACAAACTCCCATTTACTCCCAGTTCACCGACAAGTTACTCCCAGTTGAACTACTGTACATGTTAGCCTGTACAAACGGTCTCAGGGGGTGGGTGGGGTTGTTGTGCTATTTCTGACATCAGGCTCTGTGACGCACTAGGATGTTGGGATAAGAAGGCCAGGTCCTTGGCAGACAGAGAGCACAAACTCACACAGAGGTTTATGAGCTGTTGCGCGTGTGTGTGTGTGTGTGTGTGTGTGTGTGTGTGTGTGTGTGTGTGTGTGTGTGTGTTACAACAGCTGTAAGGCCATCAGTCATGGCTTATGCTGAGACAAAAGGACTCCCTCTCCTGTCAAAGGCCACACCAGAAGCCCAGGGTGTCCTCTGCTTCCTGTTTCTGTGTACAATCTGTGCCGCAAACAGAGAAGGGAGGGGGCAAGGTGGAAAGGGGGGAGGGGGAGATTTGCTCGGGAAAAGAAAAAAAAGGAAAACCTGTAACACTCAAACAGCAGTTCAACTGTGCAAGCTCACAACATCTCCTGTAAAGCGCAGCACACTGAACAGCTGTACCTCCAGGGCCTGAATTTCAATTCTGTATTGCTGGTATTCCACATAATTTCACTGATTCCTCTACATCTACTATTTATAATTAGATATGCACCCATTCTGAAATTCTGGGCCGATACCAATACCTATGTTTAAAATAACAATTGTTGTTTTTGTTGTAGCTTATTCCCTCTTATTTGTGCCAGGGAAACAAAGAATTCTTTATTAAAATGACTGAACTTTTGAGAAGTAATCTAGCCCTTCATTACTCCACCTTTGAGCACACATTTATGAAACAACCTTTGACATAAGCTTTAACCCTTTTACAACAAAAACTACATTTTACAAGATTACATTGAACACATCATGAAAATGCTCTAATCATAATAACTCATTTTTACTGAATAGAGCTTGAACGCATTATAATGTTACTAAATGTAAACCCTGTTAGCTGTTAGTTCCAGCCACCAGCTGCTAACAGCTAACAGCTAACTGCCAACGTAACTAAAACTCCTCCTACCAATTTTAACACAGATTTGTTGTTTACAATGTACAATGCAGGGAAAAATAGGGTGCATTCTCTTACATGTTGACAGTTCTGTTTACTGCGACCTTTTATCTCAAAGGCGTCCCGCAGAAGATGTCTGTCACAAACATATTTTCTGTTGTCCCCACAAAGACAACAACATTCGAAAAGAGTAGGGCTGCAACAGTATATCAGATTCAAGGTATACCATGAATTAAAATTGACAGTTATTGTACAGTGTACATTTGCTTATCTACGATATTGGGGAAAAAAAAAAAAAAAAATACATATATATATATATATATATATATATATATATATATATATATATATAT
>NC_065514.1:38119783-38133714 GCF_006386435.1 Epinephelus moara
TCCAGGAATCAGGCTCACTGAGTTATTTGGATAATCTAACTGAGAAAAACCCACAAAACATATTCAGTTCTTGATAACTGAATAAACCTTATAACTGGCCCAGGTCAGGTACAACTTACAC
The DNA here is from genome assembly GCF_006386435.1 of Epinephelus moara. Lineage (NCBI taxonomy): Eukaryota > Metazoa > Chordata > Actinopteri > Perciformes > Serranidae > Epinephelus > Epinephelus moara. The sequence goes on from NC_065514.1 coordinate 38,119,905, forward strand.
ACTAGTGCTGGCTGTGTTTTATGACTCTCAGTACAGGAACACCATGCATAATCTATTATGTGTTAAATTACATCCTGTGTGTATCGATAGACTAAGTGGTCATACCATTTCCAATGGTAACTGTATGGCCCAGGGCAATAAATGTCTTTCTAGATTTGTATGCAAGTGAGCATGTATGGCACCACATACACTAATGAGAGCCCAACCTTGGCTGAAAATCATTTAAATCATTTAAAACCTTCAAAAATCCAAATATTGGAAGGTTTTTGCTTTTTACGTACACATTTTTGACAAGGACCCATTAAATTTGGTTATTTCTGAGTTGTGACAAAGGCAGCATATTTTCCAGCTGAGCAATAAAATCTGTATCAATTGGGCAATATGGATAAACCTTCTACAACACAATATGCTTTTTTTAATCATAGCAACATATAAAATGTGAGCTGCTGCATCAGTTGGGCTCTAAATGTTAATAACTAAGTACATACCATCTGCACACTTTACCGTGCAGCAGTGACCTAGTCTCGCTCACCAGACCTTTCTCAAGAAAAGAAAGGTCTGGCTGCGTCGACTCTCACTTTAAGATTGGAGGAAAAAAACGCCCCGGCTTTTTTTTTATTTCTTTCAACCAATCACAATCGTTCTTGGCGGTGCCACAGCAACAGTGCGCTTGCAAAAATATTGCCGGGGGGAAACAGGTTTTGGTGTAACACGCCCACAAAAATATCGCCTACAGGACACGAACCATGGCAGAAAAATGGCTACATCCCCACAAGATCAAACAACGCAAAAGTTCATAAAGGACGTGTTGAAAACTGCAACCGGAGGTGGTAGGGCGGGACTTCAGCAGGTGGCTCATTCCGCCCAATGAGAGGCTGATCTATGCAGCGAACTTCCGCCCACTGGTGCTGGTATTTTAACACTGCAGGGACTTAAACCTGAGTTCTGAAGACAGTCTGGAAAGTCTTTTTGTCCTAACGTGGTACTGTTTATGGTTATGGTTATTTAATTGTAAGCCAGACCATTTTTTTTTAGTCATATCTCACTCTGGAATGTTAACATGGCATTCCACATGATGGCCTTCCCTTGAACAGCCTGATATTTTAGCTCACTAATTTGATAAACCTTTAAACAAGGTCAGTAGAATCACCACTACTTTTTTGACAACCATAATATTTACTAACATAAAACAGTTCTTACGGTGGCTCGAACCCTGGACAGTGGGCTAGTCATCGCTTTTGTATATCACTTCAACATCCTGACAGTGGTACATGGAAATGGACTTTATTTATTTAACTCTTATTTATCCTGGGAAACCCATTGAGACCGAGGTCTCATTTCCAATGGTGCTCTGGTTACATACAGTACAAACAATAAAGCAATAAAAATAATTTAAAGAAAAATTAAAAAAAATCAGCAAAAAGAAGACAGTAAAACATCAGTACTTAAAACATTCACATACCTCAACATCAAGCTCATGACACAGATTTTTGAGTATGCTCAAGGAGACAAGGGCATTTAGTTTAGCAGTCTCCTGGAACTTATTCCAGGTGCTAGGCACACAATAGCTAAAGGCAGTTTTTCCCAGTTCAGATTTGACTTGTGGCACCTCAAGGACTAACCAATCCTGAGATATTGTCTGATAGAGATTAGAGCGCCATTCAGTGAGTAATGTCAAGTAATTGGGCATCTTAATACGCTATACATTGACTTGCATTCATATAGTGCTTTTCCAGTCTCCTGATCACTCAAAGGGCATTAACACTACATGCCAAATCCACCCATTTACACAAATGTATGTATGAATGTCATACACATTCATACACTGGTGGCCAAGGCTACTGTACATGGTGTCACCTAGGGCTGCTCGATTAATCGAATTTTAATCTAGATTAGGATTTGGGCTTTCAACGATTCTGAAAACAAAATAATCGACATAAAAGGATTATGCGCTTCTTGTCAGTTTACTCTCGTTGTCTTGTGTTGCAAATCAAACTCACATGTGCAATCACTCCCCCTCCCCTCCTCTGCTATTTTCACTCCACGAGCCAGTCAAGTAGGTGAAATACGAGTAATGCGAGGGGCAGGTGATCGCGGAAGATTTCAAAAACAGTGTGAAAATGGCAGAGGGAGAGCAAGAGAGGTTGGTCTGTGTGTGTGTGTGTGTGTGTGTGTGTGTGTTTGCATGCGGAGAATTTTAAACGCGCTTGTAGAGACAGAAATTACATCCCGTCGTGTAAACAATATAAGTCATCACGTGCGCCACATAATCATTTGCATAATCGTGATTTCAGTTTTGATCATAATAATCGTGATTATTATTTTTTTCATAATCAAGCAGCCCTAGTGTCACCTTCTACTTAGTTAAACATTCACACACAATATGGGGTTCAGCATCTTGCCCAAGGATACTTGGATCAAATTGCCAATAGTCCAATTAGTGGATAACCTGCTCTACCTCCCAAGCCACAAAGTTCAACAAACGCTTACCTATGGACAGAAAACTGCACCAGTGACATGGTGAGAATAGAAAAACAACTGGCATACATTTCATTACTTCCTTTGATAAATAAAATTTAAAAAAAAAACAGATACACAACAGGGTCAAATACCAGTTAGGGGCATCTGTCACCCTTGGAAGAAGCAATTGGTATTTTGATATGCAACTTTTGAACAGACATCTGATACATCACCATTTCTATTTGTTTGACCACTTTGCCGTCTTCATATCAGTTATCTTATTCATGTCTTACAATCATCTCACTAGTGGTGACATGAAGATGTGCCAACAGGAAGTTAGTCAACACCAGCACTTGCACAGGACCTTTGCAATGTATGTCATTCTGCAACCACAAGGGATGTTTCTAATGATTGAGTTCCCTGATGTTTAAACGGAAGTTGAAACTTTGACTAGTCTAAAAGAGAGAAAAAAATCAGAAAACACACTGAGCTCAAATTTAATCTATAAGGTTAAACATTATCTGAAAAATGATTGTGAGTGTTATGAGAGCCATTCCAAATCATTGATCAGGTTTCAATTACAAAATCATATTATAAATGCATACACACTGCACATTATCCTACAAAACATAACGGCCTCGTGCCTACGACCGAATCACAGCCGTGACGATATACGAGTATAACATCACTCCTTCTCGTGTGATATTGCTTAAATGACCCATCTCTCCATACATTAAATACACACATACAATGAGGGCTGCAAATGGTTGAAAAACCAGAAAGAGATACCACTGGTGATATGACACTTGGGTTTCTGCACCAAAACAGCACTTTTGTATTGGAATCACAATAATATTGGCACGTCATCGGTTTCAGCCAATATCGCCTTCAAAATAAACTATCAAAATCGCCCAACATGCTTTTTTTTATTTTGCACAATGAAGGAATATTACATACATTTAAAAGTATTGTATGTCATGTCTCCATCTGCTGGTGGGCCATCATGATAACAGTATGTATGCATAATATAATATTAATTCTTCTAACGAAGAGACCTGATGATCAGTAAAATTAGGTGGGGAAAAGGTGGATATATTGATATTGGTATCGGTTATCAGCCAAATGATTTGTTATATATTGGCATATTGGATACTGTCAAAAATCTACCAGAAACATCAACAGATTATCATAGTTTTTTTTGGCTGGTGACTGAAGCAAATCTAGCAGTCAATTATATATTTTACCAGCATTTGGCTGATGGCTGGTACTAATATTCAACCCTGAGCTAGGCTAGTTGGATGGTGGTAAGCTAGGCCCAACAAGTCTCGAAGCTGCCTCTGTACTGAGCACACACATAAAAGTGAAATCCATCTCCTCACCACACCAAACAAATGTCTTTTCCAGTGTCTAGGAATTCTATTGAATACACTGTGAGGCAATCCTTCAGGTGGCAACGCTGTCTGCCGAGTCTCTTATACAAATCCATTTTCAATAACTATACAACAGACTACCTGACATACACTGATAGTGATATGTCTGTGTTTTATATCAGCTGATGACAAATGTCACAACAGAAATGCCAAAAACTTTACATGTTTTACTTGTAAACTGTCCCGTCCACTTCATGTCTTGGTTATAACTTTTTAACATCCAATATCAGTCAAGCTCAGTTAAAACTTCTGAAGCAAAGATTAATATTTTTTCATAGTAACTGACTTAAACACTAGACACTTAAAAGAATACAGTCAAGTAGCTCCCTCCACATTGCCCCCCTCTCATCTATGCTGCTATCCAGATTGTTTTTATCAGCTATAATCATCAGCTTGAGCTGCGTCAAAGAACCGTATTTCTAATTTAGATAAAGCACTTGGGGGTATTAAGTTAAAAAAGGGTTCCACAGCTTACGTGCTGCATTTGATGAATGTCTGCTATTCATAGCCTAGATGTTTACAGTACAGGCTTTGGAATTGTTCTCTATTCCACAGTGAGTAACCAGTGCAAATTCTGCAGGGCTATGATGTATTAGCCAAGCTACTGCTGCCAGCAGTCACTTTGAAGTTTATCAAAATATAACCTTGACAATTACAGGCAACTCAGGGCCAGATAAACACACTCCACTTCATTTCACTTACTCCAGTAGAAGTTAAATGATGGGACATTACTGAAGCTCAGTGATGCCAAAGTGTATAAAGTCATGCTTTTGTGATATAAGCATTCATTTCAAATTTGGTCACTTCATTTTGGGCAATTTCAAAATTATGAGTTTGTTTGTTTGAGGCTTTTTGATGGAAGAAGAGTCATAAGTAGCCACTTGTGCTAAATGGCCAAAAGTCTGTGGATGCCCAGGCCAATATACTGTACCATATACTATACTTTTGGTCTGAGGTTGTTGTGACTTAGCTGCCCTAGTTCCACTAAAGGGAAAACATAATGCTCCAGTATACAATGATATTTTAGACAGTGTTCTTCAAACTTTGTTACAACAGTTTAAAAATAACAATGCCCACATGAACAATGCCAGCTCCATAAAAAAATGCTTTGACCTGCACAGAGCCATGGCCCCAGAGCACCTTTGGGATAAGCCAGAATGCAGATTGTGAGCCTGCCTTATCAGAGATGTACCTCACTAATGCACTTGTGGCTAAATGAGAGCAGCAAGGTTCCTTTCTGGTGGAAAAACCTTTTGACAAGAGGGTAGGCTGTTATAGCAGCACATTAATCAGTGCCCATGCTGTTGAAATCACTTGTTCAACTATCACATATGCGAATATGTTCAGGCATCCATTTACTTCTGGACATATAATGTACCAACAAATGAAGGTGAGTGAATATATGCAGCATTTCAAGAGAGAAAAAATATCAACCACATCATGACGTCTTCACTCCACAGTGTGCCATTCGCTAGCGAATCAACAAGCTCCAGCGGCTATGTTCCTTTTATGAGGTTATTGTTCATAAAGTCAACAAAATGACAAAGCATCATAAAAGCACCAACTGTGCACCTGGAACCAACCACAAACCATTTTGATAAGACACTAACGTTACCTTCGACTCTGTCAGCCACAGCTTATGTCTTAAGAAGTAAATCTTGTGCTAGCTACAGTAAAAGCAGTCGTGCAGTCTTGCTGTGGCCTAAAAGATGCAGTGAAGGCAAAGCGCATGATTTTTCTGTCTGTGCATGTGCACAGGCTGCCAATAATTATGCACAACACATGACATGGAGTAAAATGATTGGATCTGTAGTATTTGAGGAGAAATTGAGGATGTGAGAACTTGATTTGAGCGTCTACTGACAGTCATGTCGCGCTGTCCTCGTTATTACCAGGACTTATTAACGTTATAAATCCGTATTAACCGTTTTAATGATTAAAACGGGATTATTTATCCCGTTTACCAAACAGTAAACCCACCACGGTGTCATGCCTGTCTCAGTCAGTGTGCTCACAACCATGTGTTGAGGGCTTACCTTGTCTAGCTCGTCGTGGAGCTCCGACAGGGTGGGTCTGATGAGTTTCTCCCCCAGCGGCGCTGCTGTCTGCCGATAAAAATCGATGTTGGGCACGGCATCGATGGTATTGTGGCCAAAAGTCCTCAAGTAATAGGTGTTGGTGTGTGTGTCATAGTGATAATGATGCTGACCGCCTGTGGATGAATGCAAGCTGGTCTCGCTCATCACCGTGTCCCCGTTCTGCAGTCCCTCGGCTGGCGCTGCCTCCGGAGAGGCCGCGCTCCCCGCTTCGCTCGGGTCCGCGAAGTTCACCACCCGAAACCGGCCTTTGGCTTCCTCTCCACCGACACCTAGATCAGCACCGTTACCCTCAAGAGGAGCGATGGGGCTGGCCTTGTAGCTGGATGGGACAGTGGTGGAGGCGTCGGAACTCGGGGACTTATCTTCGGTGGCGCCCGCTGCTTCAGCAACAAGGTCCACCTGGAACCGACTCTGGCTGGGCGTCGGACCGGGCGGCCTCAGCCCAGCATCCGGGGCTAGAAAATCATATTCCGTCGCGGCGCTCTCTGCCGGGGCAGAGGGTGTGGAGGATGGCGCTGACATGGCACAAAAACACCGATGAACGTAAAAAGAGTGTGGGGGGAAACACGTTGTAGCCCACAAACTGAGTGGAGGAAGTGTACAAGCCCGAGAGTCACCCCGTAATAAACACACAATTGTCTTCCTATATGTGGGGAAGAACACACTGGTCTGCCTGCTCAAAGAAGGCGCAGAGCAGACGCGCGGTGAGCGTTGGTGGTGACGGATAGCTCGTTAGCTGCCTCGGAACATTAGGCTACGGGCTGGAAACGTTCAGCCACTCTCGTCCTCCTTCTTCCGTGGCAGTAAATCCAAAATAGCCCCGGTTATTTTGATTCGCTTGGCCGCCGGACTAAATCCTGTCTACCTCTGTGTTCTCTGTTGTTCGGAGTAGGATGCCGTTGTCGACGTCGCCGCAGCTGCTCCTACACTCCCGGTGCAGCCCTCGCTACTATTATACATACTGCAGTCGGCATCATTGAAGGGTGGGCTCCCACTGGAAGAAACCACGCGAGATGTCATCGATTGAGTCTATTTTTTTCATGGTAACGAAAATGTCGCGAGAAGACATCACATTACCCAAACAGTAGGCGTGACGTTGTTGGGCTCCTGTGAAGGAGGGAAGAGATGGGGACAAGGAGGGGAGGGGGTGAAACTGCACTAACAGGCTTGCCGATACGTGGGTGTGTGTGTGTGTGTGTGTCTGTCTGTCTGTCTGTCTGTCTGTCTGTCTGTAAACTTCCTGTATGGCTTCACATGTGTTGGCTGTGACTAGTCTCAGGGAGTTAGCTATCACGCTGTGGGGTCTAACAGTGAGCAACATGGTGTTCTTTACTGTAAGAAATTACTTTTGGATGGGATGGATTAACACTTTGCTTGGGGTATCCCATTGTGGCCAGGTGGCCCAGGACGTTGGGGCCCAGCTGTGCCCCAGGCCCCAGCACATAAGTTCACCTCTACAATCGAGGTCACTTAAACATGTCTCAGAAAAGGTGTTGCAGATATGGTCAGATCAGCATTGTCAGTATCCTAACCTTGATAAAAAACTCTTTTTGAATTAGGGGTGGGTGATATGGCCCTATTTCCGGGTATTTTTGCAATGACAATATTCTTGACGATATGAAAAATTAGTAAAATAAATAAATGATTATTATTTTAAGAACATAGAATTGCAACAAAACAAGTGATACAGTTTTACATGTCAACCGAACAGTTTGCCTTCAAATATTCAGTAAAAACTAAGCAAGACAGAGAGAGAGGGGGAGATGCTATGCTGCTGCCAGAGGAGCTGCTTAATGAGTTCCCTCTTAATGGTAAGGCCTATCCCAGCTGACATTTGGTGAGAGGCGGGGTACACCCTGGACAGGTCGCGAGACTATCACAGGGCTGACACATAGAGACAGACAACCATTTACATTCACATTCACACCTACGGCCAATTTAGAGTCACCAATTATCCTGCATGTCTTTGGACTGTGGGAGGAAACTGGAGAACCTAAAACCCCAACCCATGTCTCCACACTGACATGAGGACAACATGAAAACTCCACACAGAAGGGCTTCCGCAGCCCAGGGTTCAAGGCAACAATGCTAACCACTACACACCATGCTGCTGGGTATTTTTCAGTTACTCTATACGTGCAAGATGTGTAAATAGGCTACTGTTTGCTAACATTTTCAACATATTAACTTAATATGTGATGATAAAGCAATGTTGCGTTTACAGCTGGTTTTAAGAAGGGTAACCACTTTAATGTTTTTCTCCAGTGGTGGAAGGATGACGCAAATTAACAAGTAATGCCACAATATAAAAACATTCTCTTACAAGTAAAAGTTTCAGATTTCAGATTTTATTCGCACACCACACAGAATCAACATGTGTCAACAGTTACACAAGTACAAGACAAAATTGTGCAGAGTGCCAGGTCTCCCATGAAGCTATTTAAAGCTTATGGCGGGAGCCTGATCAGGAAGATGACTCAAGATGTATAGCAGTGACATAGTACAAGACATGTTACAAACACAAACCATATTGCAGACACAAAACATAAAACACACAAGACAAATCAACATACATTCATTCCCAGATCAGTGAAGGATACTATACATATGAATTAAGTATTTTTTGTTTCAGTTTCTTCTTAAAAACAGAGATGGATTTAGATGTTTTCAGACTCTCATCGAGCCCATTCCAGATCTGCGGCCCCCTGGTTGTTATGCTTAGACTAGTGCATTTCAGTCGTCTTTTTTTACTGTGTATAAGATGTGTATTTCTGGTATTATAAATATGCGTGGGGCGGCTGACTGGGATGAGCTTGGAGAGTCTTGGATTCAAGTTATGGACAACTTGGTACATTGTAGAAGCATTTTGATGAACATTGAACTCAGCAAGCCTCAGGAGATTATAGTTGTGGAAGAGGGAACGTGTGGGAGTGTTATAACCAGACCAGGTTATGGCTCGTATAATTTTCTTTTGTAAACTTTCTAATTTCTTCAGGTGACTAGGGAAGTTCTGCATTCTAAGTTTTTTTGAATAATATTAGGAGTATTATCAGCTAAATACAAGTGAATTCACTCCAGGCAGTTTGTAAGACTTCACACAGCTCCTTCTGCAGCAACAAAGGCTTCGCACAACTTTTTTCCATGTGTGCGGCAGTGATCCCAACACCTGTGAACACACTTTGATGTGTGAAATTGTCGGAGTCTCTCCTTAACCCTGCCATGCCTGTTAGTTCAAAGGCAGGGAAATATCAATGCTCCACCATACAATGATACTCCTGACAATAGTGTTCTTCCAGCTCTGTGGCAACAGTTTGTGTATGTCCCTTTCTTGTTTAAATTCACTCTTCAAAACTGATTGTAAATGATATAAAATGTGAAAACTAGGCTGAGAGCTTTTCTGGGGGGCCAACATTAAAGCTGAACAAGTTTAAGAATTACAGGTTTATTCAAAACTCTGAAAGCTTACTTAAGGTTGATGAGGTGATGCCTTTGTAAAAAAAAAAAAAAACAATACTAGGAGAATAACTGTTAAAGACATATTTTGTCATCATGTGCTTTTAAATTAAAGACAGTGCCTGTTGCTCCTCAAACAATGTTGACTACAGTGTCACACAGCTGCTCATGCTAAGTGAATATTTATGTTAACATATTAGTTAAGATGTCATATGACAGAGGGAGTATGGGTTATCAATTATTTCCAAATCAGAATGACTGAAATGTGGCTATACACATAAACATCTGACAGGATGAGTAGTGCCACAGTAATTACAGCTTATAGAATACAGATTAAACTATTGCCTTTTTCTGAACAGGGAAAAGGCAACAGCATGGGAATGGAACAATGCCTTGTGGTATATCCTGGCTGCTTACATTTAATCACTTAACAATAAATGAAAAAGGATCCCAGCAGTGGCATTGTTAGACCTGGGCATCCGAGGCTTCAGCCCCAAGTGTTTAATGAATAGCTGCAGATCTAAACAGGCTGTAAATGTATATTTAAAAAATAAGAATAGGCCTAAATAATACAACAAGAACCCCAGATCTAATAATGTGTCACTTAGTTAATATATATTAAAGCCCTCAAAAAATAATATGATATCAAATGAAGTGAGTGCGTGCAAAGTGAGTGTAAGAAAAATGCATTAATGAACATTTAAACAGATTTAGAACAAAACTTAAAAGCAGTTTATTAGGACTATCATTAAATAAGAGGTCTACTCTTCCATTTATATGTATATGACTTTAAAGTAATGTTAATCATTAAATATTTGCTGTCATTATGTTTCCTGTAATCAAAGACACCAAAGAAAAAAATTAAACAATAACAGTTGTCAGTGAACCTGTTGTGCTGGGGTCTGGGCCACAGGGCAGTTGCTGACTTTGATGTTATCATTTGTGTTTATTTTTGTGCTGAAACTAGTGTTTCACCATTTCAATATGCTACTACAAATGTCCCATTCCACAGTTGTATTTAGTATGTAAATAATTCTTGACCAGGTGTGTTTGTATGCAGACAAGCATCTTTTCTCTGGCTAAGTAGCTATTGTGTCTATCTAAGGAAGGAGTGGGGGGCAGATCTGCTGCCAGCCAATCAGAGCAGGGACTTGTGAATAATGTTATTATTACATTAACAACCTACAAACAGTGTGGTCCATCAGAGGCGGGTGTAGACATGACACTCTGTTGGTGAAACTGAACAACCTTAGATTGTCACAGAGTAATTTTCAGTATATTTCATATACACACAAATATATTGTGTTACCCAGTATGCTTTTGTCACAGACATGTAGACATTGAAATGTTGGAGGCACTAATAAAAGTCAGCAGGTCACCACAAACAAGATTCATCACCTGGTGCGTGTAAGAAGTCAGAGGGTCCATGTCATCAGGATTATCATCTGGGTACCATGGATGTCATTACAAAAATTCATCCTAATGCCTGTGGATGCTTAGGATGAGATTTTTACATACATATGTATATACATATATATATATATATATATATATATATATATATATATATGTGTGTGTGTGTGTGTGTGTGTGTGTGTGTGTGTGTGTGTGTGTGTGTGTGATAATCATACTGTGACAGGCTATATCATTTTACAGCAGCGTAGAAGGTCAGACCCCCCAGATTGCAGGGCTCATTAGCCCAGATGACTGCTAATCTAGTTAATGCTGCTCTCTACAGCAGGTGATCATTACTGTGACACACACTCACTCAGTCCTCTCTTGCCCTCACTGCCTCCACACATAACAGCCACACAGCCACTCTCAAATCTTACTGTAGATGTTAAAGACAGTGTAGCACCTCTCAAGTTTAGAAAGCTCGATCAAGTCTGGATTGTAAAAAGTCTGCCGGTGACTAAATGACTAAATTAAGCCTTATTCTTGAAAAACGACTGCAGTACGGCATACATTTTAGGACATCCTCAGGTGTCAGGCTTCAGCGTCAGACCTTAGATGAAAAGGCATAAGGTCTCAGGAAAATCTCTGTCAGACGTCACACTAAACGGCCTCAGAAAAAAAGTCATCGGACCAAAAGGTGTCAGAAAAAAAGACGTCAGACCAAAAGGCATCAGAAAAAAAGTTGTCAGACTAAACGGCCTCAGAAAAAAAGTCATCGGACCAAAAGGCATCAGAAAAAAAACGTCAGACCAAAAGGCATCAGAAAAAAAAGTCGTCAGACCAAAAGGCATCACAAAAAAAGTCGTCAGACTAAACGGCCTCAGAAAAAAAGTCATCGGACCAAAAGGCATCAGAAAAAAAAACGTCAGACCAAAAGGCATCAGAAAAAAAGTCGTCAGACTAAACGGCCTCAGAAAAAAAGTCGTCAGACCAAAAGGCCTCAGAAAAAAAGTCGTCAGACTAAATGGCCTCAGAAAAAAAGTCATTGGACCAAAAGGCATCAGAAAAAAAGTCGTCAGACTAAACGGCCTCAGAAAAATCATTCTCATATAAAAACGGATTATTTTTATTTCTTCAAACTTTGATTTAACAGTCTGCAGACTATGGGTGCAGACTAGTAATTTATTATCTATCACGGTAATAAATGACGTCATCAAAACACGTTATTCTGGGTCCTTTTGGCTCAACAGTGTGAATTTCATACATGTGGTAGTCTTCTCGGCTGAAAAAACTGGGGATGCAAATCTCGGCAGGTAATAAATACACCTCTGCCGAATAATGCATCCAGGCTGTAATTATATTGGGGCGGCAGTAGCTCAGTCCATAGGGACTTGGGTTAGGAACCGGAGGGTCGCCGGCTCAAGTCCCCGTCTGGACCAAAATATGGAGCGTGGACTGGTGGCTGGAGAGGTGCCAGTTCACCTCCTGGGCACTGCCGAGGTGCCCTTGAGCAAGGCACCGAACCCCCCAACCGCTCGGGGCGCCTCACCAAGGGCAGCCCCCTCACTCTGTCTGGAATTTCTCAATTATGGGATCAATAAAGGTGTATCTTATCTTATTTCAGGAGGTCTGTGAATCAAAGGTCCTTTTGGCTCAACAGTGTGAATTTCATTCATTTAATAATGACCTAGGCATTAATAACAGGGGATGCATTATTCGGCAGCAGCAATCAGTTCTGTCGAAAAATGCATGCACCCCTTAACACCCTCATGAAACTTTAAATCAGTACCATCATGGCTTTACCAGCACGTAGCGTACTTTATTTGATGGGCCTTGACAGTGCGAATGACTCCCTACATTAATTTTCCGCATTTAAAAACCTTGTTTTCATAGAGCTATCTGAAATCCCATGCTTAAAAACGCAGCCACACACAAAATAGTGAAGAGTTGGCATTAAGAAATAATGACAGATTAATCAAGCAGACTATTCAGACCAATCGAGGAAACGCTACTTTACCGATTCTAATAAAACATTGATGACGCTAAACGTTAAAAAAGTAGACTTCAGATCAGTGATCATCACTGATGAACCTGACAAAGAAGATTATTTTGTTTTTAAACAGTACGTTTCCTTAAAAATCAAGACGGTAGCTTTCCTTTCAGCTGTGCGCGCTCCCGTGAGGTGCATGCAGTTCTCGGCAGGCATGCAGATCTCGGCATAACACCGGCCATGCTCCTAGCATAAGAAATACGGAGTTTTCACCAATACTGGCATCGGTTTAAAAGGAAATATCAGCAAATTTATGGATAAACTGTTCGGAGATCACAAAGATCATTCATAGTTTTCAGTGACGTGACCCGCGCAGCTGGAGGGCAAAACAACGGTTCAACGACACGACCGGACACTGTGCAGAGCAGCAATAAGGACTGTTAATTTCCTCATCTATCAACCCACGAATACTTAGGTCATCTCACTGATCATTAACATAAGAGACGTTGTCAAACTACAAGTTTTGGGTGATTATGATCAGTATCCAGCTCTCGCCGCTGTTTTTTTTTTTTTTTTTTTCTCACTGCTGTATTTCAGTCACTGAAAACAGTCCCCGTCTGGAGGATCCCTCGCCTTAAAGCCCAGATCAAAGCTTTAAAACTACAGCTGTCATTTGGGAGGTGAAGGCAGGGTTTCCCCCATCATTATACCACTTGCTCAAGTCGAATGAACGGGGAATATGAAAAAAAACTCTGTGTATCCTCTGAATAACATCTCTAGCTATATCGCCACCACCACAACAACAACAACAACAACAACAACAACCTCCCTCTACAAACAAATGTTTCTCGTTGTTCTCTCAGCATGTGTCAGTTAGTTCACAAAAGCAAACGTAATGACTCACTGTTAACTGGTAAGTTAGTTAGTTGGCTCCTCTGACCTGCTGCTGTTGCTGCTCATAAAACGTACAGTTCGTAGTGAAT
>NC_065514.1:38133764-38133932 GCF_006386435.1 Epinephelus moara
GAACTGTTGCTGCTCATAAAACGTACAGTTCGTAGTGAATTTCTAATCCTCTCCTGTTTTAGCTTCTCTGCACTGGCTCCCTGTAAAATCCAGAATTGAATTTAAAATCCTACTGTTAACTTATAAAGCTCTAAATGGTCAAGCTCCGTCATATCTTAGAGAGCTCAT
>NC_065514.1:38139937-38155408 GCF_006386435.1 Epinephelus moara
ATGTCACTAACTCGGCTTCTTCTCCGGAGCCTTTGTGCTCCACTGTCTCTCAGGTTAACTCGTATTGCAGTGGTGCCTGGATAGTGTGACGTGTGTGGTTGTGGTCCTGCCAGATGCCCCCTGCTGCTGCTGTTATCATTAGTCATACTTCTACTGTTATTATACACATATGATTATTGATTATTACGCACACTGCTTCGGCACATAGGCTACTGAAGCGGTGTGCGTACAGGACAAGCAAGTCCGACACCCGATATCCCAAAAGTTTAGAGGGTGATGTTGAATTTTTAATGATTTTATATATAAATATATAATATATACATATATATATATATATATATATATATATATACACATATATAAAAATAGTCAGTTTTTATATGAGACTGATTTTTCTGAGGCCATTTAGTCTGACAACTTTTTTTCTGATGCCTTTTGGTCCGATGACTTTTTTTCTGATGCCTTTTGGTCTGACATCTTTTTTCTGAGGCCTTTTGGTCTGACATCTTTTTTTCCGAGGCCATTCAGTCTGACGTCTTTTTTTCTGATGCCTTTTGGTCCAATGACTTTTTTTCCGAGGCCGTTTAGTCTGACGACTTTTTTTCTGATGCCTTTTGGTCTGACGACTTTTTTTGTGATGCCTTTTGGTCTGACGTCTTTTTTTCTGACGCCTTTTGGTCCGATGACTTTTTTTCTGAGGCCTTTTTGTCTGACTACTTTTTTTTTTTTTTAACTCAAACTCAGTCAGTTTTTAGAGAGGGACATAAATCTATAACTGCAGCCATATCAGTCAGTTCAGTTCAATTCATCTCAGTTCAATTCAACTCAGCTCAGCTCAGTTAGTTCAGTTCAGTTCAGTTTAGTTTAGTTTAGTTTAGTTTAGTTCAATTCAGTTCCGTTCCGTTCCGTTCCGTTCCGTTCAGTTCAATTCAATTTAATTCATAAAGCCTAATATCACAAATCACAATTAACCTCACAGGGCTTTACAGCATAAGACATCCCTCTATCTCTGGACCCTCACAGCGGATAAGGAAAAACTCCCCAAAAAACCCTCTAACAGGGAAAATAGTGGTAGAAACCTCAGGAAGAGCAACTAAAGAGGGATCCCTCTTCCAGGATGGACAGATGTGCAATAGATGTTGTGTGTACAGAACAGATCAACATAATAAATGCACAACAATCCACATGACAAAATGATACATTAAGAGAGAGAGTGACAGAGAGAGAGAGAGAGAGAGAGAGAGAGAGAGAGAGAGAGATGCATGGCAAACAGTAATGACAATAGCTACAGTGACATTCATTTTAGTATTAATATTATATTAATAATAATAGTATTTTGGTAGTATATGGCTTAAAGACGTGGCATGTCAATTCTGGTGTCCCAAGCATATTTATAATGTTAAAAATATATAAATATTTCAAAACACTACATTATGTTACTCAAAAGTACCAAACTGTCCTTCCTGGGTAATGTCCCCGCTTAAATCTAAGTACTAAAATATGCCAAAAATGTAAAAAAAAAAAAAAAAAAAAAAAAAAGTCTTAATAAAAGCATTAATTATCTACTGGGGCATAATTGTGTTAATGTTTGCAATGACATCTGCAAATATATTAACAATGCTAAGCTTATTTACATTTTAACGCAAGAAATACTTTTGTCTCCATATTTGGATTTCCATGATGTCCTTCCTGGGTAACAGACATACAGTGGCTATATATTACCATATTTTGATTTGGATAGTCATGTGACAGACTGTTGCATCAGCCAGAAGATTCTGAAGGACCCCCAAAACACATTACAAGGTCAGAAAGTCTCTCTTAAAATGTTGATATTTTGACCTTTTCGGTCACTGGTGCGTTATGTCCTCAAATCATGTGTCTTTCTGGATAACGCTAATAAAACATTTATGATGTTTATATATTTAAAAACTACCTATTTCATGTGAAATATGACATTGATGTGTTGAAGTTTAAGTTATAGTTTTCCACAGTAGGCCTAGTTAAAGCCTGATTATAAAGGGAAAATTGTTTTTTGTCCTTCCTGGATAACGATATGTCCTCCCTGGATAACAAAGATCTTCTGTTACCCAGGACATGTCCTCTGTTATCCAGGGTGGACATGTTTATCAATACAGATTTGTATTAGTATCTGTAGCTTTTTAGGCATTGACTTGATATTGTTATATTATATTAATAACAATATTATGTATTTTTTTTTTTAACTTTTATGGCATTTTCTGTTATTTATCTTGAATTCATCTGATTTAATGAGCACAGGCCATTATCATAGATTTTTGTGAAGTTATTGTCCAAAAATGAACCAATAATAATGCTATAACCTAATATTTATGTTTTTAATAAGGTTTTAGTATAGTTTTTGATGTTTCAGGGTCAGTTTTGTTCTTCAAATGCCCCTGTCTAATAAGGAGAGGCAGAGACTATACAGGGCCAGGAAGAATGCTGATCCACAAGCTGGGGCTGAGTATCTTGAGGAAAAGAGAGCAAGGTATTGTGATTTAGTAGTGAAGGTAGATCAGTAAAAAGGAAAAAAATATCAAAATAGGTTTACACTCATTGCAAAAGGCTTAGTTAACCCTTCTGTTATGTTGTGGGTCAAATTGACCCGTTTCAAAGTTTAAGAACACAGAAAACATGTTTTTATTAAGTTTTGGAGCATGAAACCGTTTCTGCTGGACTTGATTAATGTAAAATGACTACTGACACGGCAGTGATAATGGGGGAAGGGTAAAAATATCACATTTCTTGCAAATCGAGACACAAGAGAAGAGAATGACAGCCCAGGAGGCTCTGAAACATATCCTTGATCAGGATAGTGAAGTTGAGGAGGAATTGTCTGAAAATGAAGATGATCTTGAGATGAACTCTGATCATAAGGATTGAAATTTCAGACCATCAACTCCAAGAGAGAAACATTCATATCAAAAAATGGCCAAATAGAATATTGAATGCCTCATTTTTGCCAGTGTACTAAAATAAATCAGTTTGAAAGTTATTTTTTAATGAAAAACTAGTGAATTCTCATAAGTAAACCATGATCTGTAAGGGGTGAAACACCTGATTACATTAAATAATGATTACATTAATGTCAATTGAGCTAACGATAATGTTTATAGCGAAAAATATATTTACCTCCGCCAAGGAGGTTATGTTTTCGCCGGCTTTGGTCTGTTTGTCTGTTTGTTTATTTGTTTGCCGGCTTTGGTCTGTTTGTCTGTTTGTTTATTTGTTTGTTTGTCTGTCTGCAAAAAAACTCAAAAAGTTATGAACGGATTTTGATGAAATTTTCAGGAAAGGTGGATAATGGGAGAAGGAACAGATGATAATGGTGATGGTGATTGGTTGAAGCAAAGTGGATAAAATAAATAAAATCTATGGTCTGACAGCCTCAGCAGCAATTAAGACGCTGAAAATAGCGCCATCTGGTGGCAGGAAAGCACGTCTTGTTCTACTTGCGAAATATTGTTGTAATTCTAAAGTTGAAATTAATGTTCTGTTTTGGAAAAAAGAAAGTGAAAAATACAAAAAACCATTATATTCTGTGTTGGTAGAAAATATAAACGAAATAAATACACCACAGTGTCTTCATGGTGAAGGCATGTACTGTATAACCTAATAATGATAGTGATGCAAATAACCTAATTGTGATGCAGGCTGCAAAACCTGATACAGAGGGTGAGGGAATATCACTTACTTGGCGGAAGTCTGCACTCTCTGAGTGCTTTTCTAGTTTTCAACTACTTTCAGTATAAATATCCAAATATATTACATTAATTGTGATGAAAATGTTGTTTTCTGAGCAGTAATTGTTCGTTGAGCTCTAACTATAGTTATCTATAAACTTTTATATGCCAACAATGGCAGACATTTTAATTAATTTTCAATTCCATTCCCGTTACCCAGGAAGGACATTTTCCATGGGATTATCCATATAATTGACTGAAAAATGTTAATTGCATTTTTAAAATTAATTCTTTTTGTTGAGTTGTATACAGAACACTCTAATAAAGATAGAAAGTGCCTAAATTGGCATTTTTAGCCAATTTTATTTATTTATTTATTTATTCATTTATATTATTATTTATTATTCAATTTTCAAATCCTTATTCGTCTTTGACCCATATATGGTATATGCAGAGTTGGGTATAACGTGTTACAAAGTAACGCGTGAGAGTACTTTGATTACTTTTTGCAGTAACGAGTAACCTAACGCGTTAGTTTGCTGTTTGAGTAATCAAATACTTGAGTACATTTTCAAACAAGACATCAGTTACTTCCGTTACTTTTAGAACGCTGGTCCTTCAGCTCCAAAACAGCAACGGCTGTCTTTTGGTTATAATAACGGAGATAACGTTAAACCTATCAGTCTAAAAGAAGTCTTGAAGCTTGTGGCTCGCTTAGCCTGAGTGTCAGACTGAAGCTCCCAGATTGTTTTTCGGCACTACCTTGTTCTCTATAGCTGATGTAAGGTGAATTACTCCTGTGTGGGATCAATAAAGTTCTTATCTTAGCCATCTGAGAAGATCAAATACATTGTTTCTGGTGCCTAACTGTTTCCCAAGTATATTAGTGTGTGTGAATGAATAAACGAGAGGCATTAACGTAAATTTCTTTGAAGAAAGGCGCTTTATGAAATTAAGTCCATTCACTTGTATTAGTTTACAGCGCAGCCTTGCCACATCCAAGATGGCGGCGACGTTGACGTATCGC
The DNA here is from genome assembly GCF_006386435.1 of Epinephelus moara. Taxonomy (NCBI): domain Eukaryota; kingdom Metazoa; phylum Chordata; class Actinopteri; order Perciformes; family Serranidae; genus Epinephelus; species Epinephelus moara. Next base: position 38,144,666 of record NC_065514.1, read on the forward strand.
AGCAGCGGGCAAACCCACTAGATGCGGCGTCTACGTATATATGTCTATGGTTGTTGTCATACGGTTGTCTACGGCAGCAGATCGTTCTGTGTTTCTACTGGTCAAAGTGACGGCTGTGATGGGCTGTGTTTCTACTGGTCAAAGTGACGGCTGTGATGGGAGAATTGGATCTCAGTGAAGGGCAAGTGACAAAAAAATTTAGGCTTAGCGCCCTGTGGTCCATTGCCCAATAGGAAATGTAGAATACTCAAAAGTACTTTAAAAGTGCTTGAGTTACTTTTCTCAGGGAGTAACGTTGGAAGTACTTTTAAAGTAATTGAGTTACTTTACTCAGGGAGTAACGCAGTAAAGTAACTGGTTACTTTTTTAGAAACTAACGCAGTAATGTACTTTGATTACTTTTAAAGTAACCCTTACCCAACACTGGGTATATGTATTAGGGTTGTCATGAGAACTGATACTTTGGTACCAAGTCGATGCCAACATGCAAAAAATATGTCAGTACCTTTTTTTGGTACCATAAGTACCGGATCCAGGGCAATAAGTACCGGATCCAGGGCTTTGGGTCCAAACTCACTACCTCTTCTTCGGGGTTTATTGGAGATTTGCAAACACGGTGCACTACTGCCACCAACTGTTCAGGTGTGGTTTGTATTTTGACGGGACAGCAGCGGCCGCCAGCGGCGCGTGTGGTGCCGCAACGCTTGTGGATCGCTTGCAGTGTAAATGAGGCTAGAGTTAAAGTTAAAGTTTGAAACAGTTTTAATAAAGTAGTGAATTCAGAAATACATGAGCTCTGTTTTTTGATTTTTATCATGGTATCGAATGAGTATTGAGAATCGTGGAAATTCACTGGTATTGGTATCGACTACTGAAATTCTGGTATCGTGACAAACCTAATATGTATATATTAATATATGATAGTATAAGTATGTGACAGTAATAATCATATGCGAATAACAATAGTAGTAGTATAACTAATAATAATAGCAGTAGTAGGCATCAGGCAGGACCATGGCTGCAGCGAAACCACGACCCACGATCCAGGCGGCGCCACAAATCAAGGGAATCTGCGAGACAGTGGGGCACAAAGGCTCCAGAGAAGAAGCTGAGTTAGTGAAATGCAATAATAGACATGAATGTTAGATAATGAAGAAAACCCAACTTTTCAGAATCTTAGAGCAATAGAAGAGAAGAGAGGAGCTCAGTGTATCATAGATAAGGCCTATATCAGCATAACTGAGGCTGGTCCTAGGCAAGCCTGAGCCAGCCCTAACTATAAACTTAATCAAAGAAGGACGTCCTTCGTCTACTCTTATATATGTGAAGATATTGTCTGCCTCCTGGACCAAAATAGGAAGATGGTCCAGAACATCCACAGAACAGGAGCCTGATAGCTGAAGGCTCCAGCTTCAACTCTACTTTTGGAGACTTTAAGAGCCACAAGTAACCCTGCATTCTCAAGCTCAGAGGGACAATATGGCACTATGAGCTCTCGAAGATACTGTATGGGAGAGCCTGACCTTTTTGAGTTTTGAAACTGCAAAGAAGGACTTTAAAGTCAATTCTGGATATTACAGGGAGCAAGTGCAGAGAGGCTACAACAGGAGAAATATGATCTCTTTTTTTCATTCCTGTCAGAACATCTGCCAAATGATACTGTTACTGCTTTAGATGATATAACAAATAAAGTGCTGCACTTTTTATTGATTTATTCTAAACTGTTTGTATCAGACTGGTACCAAAAAAGAGAGGACTCAAAAAACACAAGCTCTTTACTAAAAAGTCGGTGCACAGGAAAAGCAGTGCAAGAATACATTGTCCTGGGAAGTTTGAGTTTCACAGCCACAGGGTTGATCAATTTAGAGATAGGAAAAGAACCCACAAACTAAGGAGCCAGCCTATGGGATTCCACTCGGAGGGGGAGATCCTGGGTCGACAGCCACACTCTCTGGCCAGCTCGGTAGAAGGCGGCAGAGGTCTGCAGGTGGTCCGCTGCTTTCTTGTAACATGTAGAGTTCTGGACAAGCTTCTGCTGGGCCTGGCTCTAGATGCGGCGGTGGACCAAGACCAAAGCAGACAACACTGGCCTCACCCTCCAGGGCAGGAAACAGGGGGGTTTGATAGCCATAAACACACTGAAAGGGGGAGAGACCAGTAGAGGAGCAAGGCAGTGTATTATGACCATACTCAACCAAAATAAGATGTTTACTCCAGGTGGTAGGGTTTTGGGAGATGAGGCAGTGCAGACCAGTTTCCAGCTCCTGGTTGAGTTGCTCCGTTTGGACATTAGACTGAGGATGATAACCAGAGGAGAGGCTGATAGAAGCACCAATGAGGGAGTAGAAAGCCCTCCAAAACTGAGAAACAAACTGGCGGCCCCAAGTCCGACACAACGTCTCCGGGAAAGCCATATAAATGAAACACGTGACAGGACAACCTCTGCCTTTTCCTTGGCAGAGGGCAATTTGCATGAGGAACAAGGTGCATCTTAAAGCTAAGCCTATAGGCCTCTGCTCGAAAATTGCATATCCATAATGAAATGAATATATCTCTGCAACCACAAGGTCTATTTGAATACTTTTGGTGTCATGGTAAAGGGAACACTTGTGAGATTTGTTAAGATGTGTAAATATCAGTATAATGTGTTGTATGTGATGAGTAAATGAAGATGGCACACAGCACAAATTAAACATTTTGAGGTTCACCTAAAAAAAAAAAAAGCGTTTTCAGGAGGAATATCCCTTTGGAATGATGCAACTGCAGCTCTAAACCTCTATCAAACATAATACAATATGTAAACATTAACTCTGCAAAGGTTGATTCTGATAAAGTGAAGCAGAACAATATTAGAGAGGTTTTAGCACAGAAAATTCAGACGAGCTCTCCAAAATTGCACCATGTTTGCATGTGATTTTTGTCATGTACAATCCTATATCTTTCATTTTTTGTTTATGTAAATCCCTAATGATGTTTAGGATATACACATACAACTGTCCGTTTAGTTTTTTTCTATTTCCCGCTCCAAACTGACCAATACACACCTACACCTGACGGCTTGGCCGATTTGAGTGATTGACACCTCGTTTGATTTGTTAGAGCTAATAGAATGATGCTATACCCACCAAAACGAGATTGACAGCACTGTAAGCCAATCAGAGTCAGCAGGGGCTCACAGCAGCAGCATTGTTATGCTTCCCCCGGAACCTCCGGCCGGAAAAACTTGCTGACCGGAGGTTCCGGGGGAAGCATAACAATTCAACAATTCATTTGAATGACGGACAACATCACGATGAACGGGAATGAAGCGTGATTTAATGGCAGAATGCGCTTTTCACGGCAAAAACAACAAGGTAAGAGAGATATTACAAATATATTTCTGTTGTTGTTGTTCATTGGCCTCTAGCTCTCTGATGGTTTGGCGTAGAGTGCTTTGGCACTTATGTGTGGAAACAGTGGAGTCTCAGCTTTCATTTGAGATGAACGCTGTGTGTTTTGCATAACGTGTGGTCGAGTTAGAGCCCGAAATATACTGAGTGGGTTGGGATATCGGTGCTGTATGGAGTTGAATTTGTTGTTGTTTGAGCTGTGTTTGGGGCATGTAAAAAGGGTTTTTACAGCCTTGTAGCCCAGGTTCTGCTGTTTAATTTGATGTGCAACATCACTATATTCTTCGTGATCAGTGTATTGTTTCACACTGTGCTTGCAAAGTCGCTCTCAAAGTCCCCCAGTTGGGGGGCTTTCGGCATAACAGGTTGGAATTTGTCCACAAAAGTAAGTATGGTAGTGTTAACTTCGGTGGGAGGCAGACCAGTCACAAAATCCAGAGAAATGTCAGTCCATGGTTGATGAGGAACAGGTAAAGGGTGTGGAGGACCAGGAGGACAGCGGGAGACTGTTCCGGGCACACACTTGGCAAGCAGCAACATATTCTCCCACCTCCTTTTCCATGGAGGGCCACCGGAAACGCTGCTTAACAAACATGGTCCAAGCTATCCCTGGGTGGCAGGAGAGGAGGGAAGTGTGAGCCCAATGAATCACCTGGGAACTAAGAGAACAACCAGTTTGGGGGGCAGTCATCTGGCACAGGAGCCTTAGCACAAGCCTGTCTGACTCTTTCCTCAATGCCCCATGTGACAGCCCCCACCACACATGAGGGTGGCAAAATGTAGGTGGGAGAGTCAGGAGCTGAGTCAGAGTCCACAGGGTGAGAGAGAGCACCTGGTTTAATGTTCTTAGAGTCTGGGCTGTAGGACAGAGAAAAGTTGAAATGGTTAAAAAAAAGTGCCCACCTGGCCTGATGTGAGTTGGGGAGAGCACTGTCCTAATCCCAACATCTGAGGCATCCACCTCAACCACGAACTGCTGGTGCAGGTCTAGACCGGCACAGGGGCTGTGGTGAAACAGATGCCTGTGCAGCTTGAGGAGTCAACTGAAACTTGACATTGGTAGAGGTCAGAGCATGCAAAGGGGCAGCAATACTACTGAAATTTCTGATGAAATATCTGCAGAAGTTTGCAAACCCTAGAAAATGTTGAAGCTGCTTGCGGTTTACAGGAATGGGCCACTCTGAGAAAGCGCTAACTTTAGCTGAATCCATCTGAACTGTCCCCTCAGAAACAATGAACCCCAAGAAAGACACAGTAGGAACATGAAACTCACATTTCTCTGCAGCTGAAAGGGGCAAACCCAGAGGAGTAGTAGACAAAAAGCAAGTCTTTAAACATTCCTTTCCCCAAGCAGTAACTTTTCTAGTGGACCAGCCTATGTGGGGGTTATGCAGGGCTAACTGAGGGTACCTTAAAATAAGTGGGTGCTGAGGAGACTGGAACAGGTGGAAGCTGAGGAATTCTGTATGATTGTCTGGAAAAACTAACTGAACAGGTTGTGTTTGGTGAGTTACCCCACACAGAAGACGACCGTCTAAGGTGCTAACCTCCAAAGTCTTGGACAGGGGGAAAAGGTCAAGGCCTAGTCTTTTGGCTAGATCTAGGTCCATCGAGTTAGCAACAGAACCGGAATATACCAGGACTGGATGACTAAAGCCCTATTCGGATGGGATTAGTTTTACATAGGGACGAGGGGTAAAGTAATAATTACCAGAGATTTTAGTCCCGTCTGAATGTGCCATGTCAGTAATCATTACCGCACGATGTCAGTAAAGATTACCGCGACTTTTACCTTCTGTAAAAGGGTCCCGGACAATTACCTCAGGTAATACTAATCCCGTGCGAATAGACCAGCAGTAAACCTGTGTGTTAGGGCTGTCAAAAACAAATCTATGTTAGAAATATATTCAAATATATTTATTTTTTTATAAGTTCGAACCTAAATTTGATCATTTGAATATCATTAATAATTAATTAATACTATCAATAATGTTGTATATCACGGCAAATCCCGTTCGGGCGGAGATGGCTCGCGCACGAGCCGGGCCAGAGAGGGACGCAGCGGGAGGGAGAGGCGCCAACGGAGTGGCCCGCTGCACCAACACCACCCACTGTGCTGTCCGTGATGTGTGACCTGTTCGGGGAGATATACAGGGAGAGTGTTGCACCTGCTGCCTCCCTGCCTACCCTTTTTGAAGAAGAAATGAAACGTTACCAGAATGAGACACCACTACGAGCCGGCCAGGATCCACTCTTGTGGTGGAAAACTACGCACTGAAGTATCCAAACATTACTCAGATAGCGAGGCAGAAGTTGATCATACCTGGCACTTCAGTGAGGTCAGAACGGGTGTTTTCATCCGAGTGTCACGTTCATATTGCGTCAGCAATAAGCATCTTATTTTTTGTGTTGGTTTTTTTTTTGTAAAAATAAATAAATAATAATAATAATAATAATAACTTATATTATTATTCTAACTCTACTAAATTAATTCGAAAATATTCAAACTCAATTTCATGGTGCTTTTGACAGTCCTATCATACACTCATGATGGCAGGAGGGCACGGTGGTGCGTGAATGGATTTACCCCTCCCACTTGTGGTAGTTTTACTGATATCTCTTATCCCGTGCGAATCGGCCATTAATATTACTGATGTCCTGTGGTAAAGTGACATTACCCCACGTGCCCATGTAAAACTAATCCCGTCCGAATAGTGCTTAAGGGACACAGAGGAAGAGTAGAGGATAGTAGTATGGCTCACCAGCACCCTCTTCTTCACTGATGAGCCCGGTCTTTTACTGGACAGGAGGCAATTAGATGGCCCAGCTGAGCACAGTAGATACACTGCCCCTCCTGACAAATGGCGCTGTCATTCCTTAGGAGTCAGCCTGGTTCTGCCAAGCTGCATGGGTTCCTCTGACGCTGGAGGGGGTACTGTAGAGGTGGTTGGTGGGAGGTGCTGACTCGTAGGATGCCAGGATGGCTGAAAGAATTCAATAGCGTAATCAGAGACTCTTCTCTTACCCTGGCGTAGACTAGAGAGAGCTCGGGCTGCCTCCCATCCAGGAGCAATGTGTTGGAATATCTTGGTGAAGGTCTCAGAGAAGAGCTTAAGAGACTCACAGACGGGAGATTTTCTGTTCCATTCTGCCGTAGCCCAAGCCTCAGCTCTGCCGGAAGGATGTTGATAAACTCAGGGTACAGGGAAGTTGTGGAGGTGGAAGTTTAGGCTTGACAACCTGGCGGCTTCTGCAGTCAGCTGGTTGGTCAGAGATCAAGGTGCCTCTACCACAGCTGCTGCATGACAGAGATATATATGCATTCAAAAAGGCAAACCCATCTCCATTATTGTTTTTTTTTTTGAATAGTATCAGTCTATAACAAAATTGTCACAGTCTCCTCTGCCCCTCTCCTGCTCTGCTACTCAGCCACACCCCTCATCAGCTTAACTGATTTCACCTGCAGCTGTCACCTGCTCATCATCTCCAATCAAGCCAGTATATATCCAGCTTCACTCCACTCACTCTTTGCCAGATTGTCTTTGCTCTCATGCCTGACTCTCCAGCACTTGTTGCCGGACTGCTTACCTGGTATCGACCCGACTTGCCTCCGACCTTCGCTTCACGTCTCAGCCCCGGTAAATCCACCAGCCTTCTGTCCCCTACTACGAGTATTGCCTGCCTGTTTTCGTCTGCTTGTGGCTGTTTGGCACTCAGCCTGTTCCTGGTCAGCCTGTTCCTGCTCAGCCAAAAGACCCACCTTGTCAGCTTCACCTCGCCAGCTCACCTCCTCTGGTGCCGTCAGCCCCGTCGACTCTGTCTCAAGGTCCGGATCCACACCCAGCCTTCATCTGAGCCACTTTCCAGTAAGACTTCCATCAGCAGTGAGTTTGTGCTATTTCCCCTCCACCACACTCATTGAGCCTGTTGAGAACGTTTGCTCACGAGTCCCATGCACTCTGTGCCTGCCCCGTTGGTCCTGTGATAACTTGCTTGCCTGGCACATGGGAGACCTGGGTTCGAATCCTGCCATACTCACCTGCTCTGCTCTGCTGCATCTTCTGGTTAGCTGTGTTCCTGCTTTAACCTGCCAAATAAACACTGTTAATACAAGAAACCTGGTTCATTTGTGCTGCAATTGGGTTCACTCTATATTCGTTACAGTACAATCTGGCCAGCTATGGACCCAGCACACAATCCCACACCACTTAGTCGCCTCGAGACGATTGAGGGCGTCCTGCAACAACATGAGGACATGATGACTACATCTGCTGCTGAAGCCAGACAGGCTGCTGAGACTCATGGACGAGCACTAGCGACGTTAGCCGGACAGATGCAACAGCTAGCAGCCCAACTGTCCCAGCTTTCTCCATCCACTGTATTTGCCCCCTCTTCTGAAGCATCGGCTTCTGCTCCTGCACCTGTACCAGCCTCTTCACCGCCCAGAGATGCTCCTGAGCCCCGGGTAGGAACCCCGGAGCGTTACGACGGTGATCGAGAGACTTGTGGCCCCTTCCTCACCAACTGCTCTCTTCTGTTCCCCTGCAGCCCCGCACCTTCGCCACTGAACCAGCGAAGGTAGCATTTGTCATCAACCACCTGACAGGCAGAGCTCGACTATGGGGAACAGCTGAGTGGGAGAGGCGGTCTCCAGCTTGTGCCTCCTTTGACCTGTTTGCTGCCGAGCTTCGCAAGGTTTTTGGTTTTCGAGAATTGTGGTTCTGAGTCTTCAAGGGGACTGATGGGACTGAAACAAGGCGAGCGAACGGTGGCAGATTACTCAATTGATTTCCACACCAGAGCCAGCCAAAGCAGTTGGAACAGCTCAGCCCTCTGTGATGCCTTCCTCCATGGTTTGGCTGACTACATTAAAGATGAATTGGTTTCACATGACACCCCCATCACTTTGGACGGGGTGATTGATTTAGCCATCCGCATCGACCTTCGAATCCAGACTCGTTGACGAGAGAAGCGTCAAGGGGGAACCCAACGTTCTCTTCCACCTTGCTCCCATGGGGGTGCTGCTGCAGTCAACTCCACCTCATTGGGTCAGCAGATTGGGGATCCTGAGCCCATGCAGTTGGGTCGCACCTCCCTCTCCCTGGAAGAGAAGGAGCTCCGCCGCAAGTCCAATCTCTGCCTCTATTGTGGGATAGCGGGACACTACATCTCCAGCTGTCCAGCAAAAGCCAGACCTCACCAGTAGTTGGGGAGACCCTGGTGAGCTCAACTGCCCTGTCACCTCCCCAAAGCCAGAGACCTCTGTTCCAAGGCCGCCTCCTCCTTCCAGATGGCCCTCACACCTTGCCTGACGTCATTGACGCCGATGCCTGTATCATTGATGAGGAGGTGGTCCTTCAGCTGGGGCTTGAGCGGGTTCCTTTGCCTCATCCGGTTCCTGCTAGAGCCTTAGATGGACACATCTTGGGCACCGTCATGCATCAGATAATATACTCTGGACGCCAGCTTGTGGTCGAGGTGGACGCCTCAGATGTTGGGGTGGCCGTCTTGTCTCAGCGCTCAGGCACTGACCAAAAGCTCCATCCCTGTGCCTTCTTCTCTCGACGCCTGTCCTAGGCTGAGAGAAATTATGACATTGGCAACAGGGAACTGTTGGCAGTTAAGATGGCCCTAGAAGAGTTGCACCATTGGTTGGAGGGCACCAAGGAGCCTTTTCTTGTGTGGGCAGATCACAAAAATTTGGAGTATACGCTTAGCTAAAAGACTGAACTCTCGCCAGGCCTGCTGGTCCCTGTTCTTTGCCCGTTTCAACTTCGCTCTCTCTTACCATCCGGGGTCCCACAATGCCAAGCCCGACGCCCTTTCCCGCCAGTTCCAGAGGACAGAGGATTCTGTTGATAGACCTGAGCCCATCCTCCCTGCATCCTGCCTTGTTGCCACGTTGACCTGGGACATAGAGGAGAGGGTGAGAGCAGCCACAGAAGGACCTTGAGGTCAGATGTGCTACTATGGGCCCACTCCAAGCTCTCCTGCCACCCTGGTGTTCACGGCATGCCTTTCTCCAACATTTCTGGTGGCCCACCTTGCAGGAGGACATCCAGGAATTCATCAAAGCCTGTCCAACTTGCAGTCAAGCTCCGGCTGGGCTGCTTCAACCTCTTCCTGTTCCTCACCGCCCATGGTCTCACATATCCTTGGACTTTGTCACTGGTCTTCCCGCCTCTGACGGCCACACTGTCATCCTGACCATCGTGGACTGCTTCAGCAAGATGGTCCACTTTGTGCCTCTGCCCAAGCTCCCCACTGCTAAAGAGACTGTTCATTTGGTTCTGCTCCATGTATTCCGCCTGCACGGCCTCCCTGTTGATGTGATGTCGGATCATGGTCCCCAGTTTTCTTCTGTGTTTTGGAGGGAGTTCTGCAGTTTGCTGGGTGCTACCGCCAGTCTGTCCTCTGGATTCCACCCCCAGACCAATGGACAGACTGAGCGCATGAACCAAGAACTGGAAACAGCCCTGCGGTGCACGGCCTCCCAGAACCCCTCTTCCTGGTCATCACAACTACTGTGGGTTGAATATGCTCACAACTCCCTTGTCTGCTCTGCCACCGGCCTCTCTCCATTTAAGTGTGCATACGGCTATCAACCACCACTTCTCTTGGGCTGTTCCCAGCCCAAGAGAAGGAGATTTCCTGTTCGTCTGTCCAAGCCTTCATCCGTCGCTGCCGCAGAACATGGCTCCAAGCTCGCTCCATCCTCCTTCGTTCTGTGGGTCGATATGCTGCCACTGCCAACCACCGCCGTACAACTGACCTACCTACCAAGCGGGTCAGCAAGTGTGGCTCTCCACCCGAGACTTACCTCTCCGGGTGGAGTCCAAAAAGACCTGATGAAGTTAGGTGCCCTAACTTCATCGGGCCTTTCACTATCCAGAAAGTCATCAATCCGGTGGCAGTCCGTTCCATGAGAGTTCACCCAACCTTCCATGTCTCCAAGATTAAGCCAGTCCACAACAGTCCCTTGGTCCCTGCGGCACCACCACCTCCCCCTCCATGAATGGTCGATGGCGGTCCAGTGTATGCAGTGCGTCGCCTGATTCGCTTTCGTCGGCGGGGTAGAGGTCTCCAGTACCTTGTGGACTGGGAGGGTTACGGTCCTGAAGAGAGATCCTGGGTTCCTGCTCGCCATATTGTGGACCCCAACCTCGTGGCCAACTTTCATCGGCAACACCCCGACCAGCCAGCCAATGAGTCTGCTTGTTGAGGGCCCCGCATCTTGCCCCCACCTGTCCAGGATGTTGAGGACCGTTCTATGGGGGAGATGTCAGATGTCGTGGACAGCCTTCTGTCATGCGGATTACTGTTAATTTATTATGCTGATCTGTTCTGTACGACA
>NC_065514.1:38155420-38156835 GCF_006386435.1 Epinephelus moara
AAAGCCCTGTGAGGCAAATTGTGATTTGTGATATTGGGCTTTATAAATAAAATTGATTGATTTATTGATTATTGACTACGAGTATTGCCTGCCTGTTTTCTGTTCCTCGTCTGCCTGTGGCTGGTTGGCACTCAGCCTGTTCCTGCTCAGCCAAAAGACCCACCTTGTCAGCTTCACCTCGCCAGCTCACCTCCTCTGGTGCTGTCAGCCCCGTCGACTCTGTCTCAAGGTCCGGATCCACACCCAGCCCTCATCTGAACCACTTTCCAGTAAGACTTCCATCAGCAGTGAGTTTGTGCTATTTCCCCTCCACCACACTCGTTGAGTCTGTTGAGAACTTTTGGACAATTAACTGCTCACGAGTCCCATGCACTCCGTGCCTGACCCGTTGGTCCTGTGATAACTTGCTTGCCTGGCACATGGGAGAGCCGGGTTCGAATCCTGCCATACTCACCTGCTCTGCTCTGCTCTGCTCTGCTGCATCTTCTGGTTAGCTGTGTTCCTGCTTTAACCTGCTGAATAAAGACTGTTAATACAAGAAACCTGGTTCATTTGTGCTGCAATTGGGTTCACTCTATACCCGTTACAAAAATGATATGCTTATTCTACATGAACTGTAAAAAACTATTTAGTTAAACTAATAATATCCTATTTCCCTTTGTAGTTTTTGTCATATATGTCATACGTAATGATAATTGCTGGGTAATATGTATGCTGATGTTGTCCAGTATCAAGTCTCTGTTTAATCATGTAACAAGATGATACAATTTACAGTCGCTAGTTTAGGTGCAAATTCTCTCAAGACTGACAAGCTGAGCACATCTGCAAGCGGACATAACATAAAAACGGCAGTAAGACACACTGTCAGCAATATATATATACATATACATATATATATATATATATATATACATATATATATATATATATATATGTATACGCCTAAAACTCTGTGTGTGTGTGTGTGTGTGTGTGTGTGTGTGTGTGCTTCATAACTAGTACCTAGGACCTGTCATAATAGCGTGCATTGGGGCCCATCATAACTACCTTACACTACTGAGTAGGTGGACAAACTAACAGAAACACAACCAATCATGACTTCATGTGCCACATAGAAAAACTATATTAGGAGGGGTTCACATGCAGACCCTAAGCTTCACTGACTGAAACATGACACTGAAACATTTCACCTGTCAGTGCCATTTAAACAGTGCAACACACACCAAAATACTGTAATAATACTGTAATTAAGTAGATTTTTTGGGTACTTGTACTTTTATGAGTATTTTTTTCAAGTGTGTAATTTTACTCATACTTGAGTACAATTTACACCATGTAATCTACTTCGCTACTTTTAAAATCATAAGTCGCTACTGAGTACGCCCACAATTTGAATTAATATTCAAACCTTTCAT
>NC_065514.1:38158054-38178341 GCF_006386435.1 Epinephelus moara
GTGTTTACACTCTTGCCTCATAATAGTCATATCATTGCAGTAATTTCACTGTATAAGGTGAGCTGTTTTTGATATTTTATACAGGTGAATCGAATCAAATGCCTGCTATTGACGACACAATAAAACATCCATCGGTTAAAAGTAATTAATACTCTGAGTAGTTTTTGAGAAGAGTACTTTGTACTTTTACTTAAGTATTTTTTAAACACCAGTACGTTTACTTGTAATTGAGTACAATTTAAGCAATGTAACAGTACTTGTACTTGAGTACAAATTTTCAGTACTCTTTCTACCTCTGCTTTTTCGTTTTCAAAAAATGCCGCGTTTAGACGACAACGTTTTGATAACAATTGCCGTGCATATGTGCCAGGCCAGTAGTTGGCGGTGTGACGCTTACGCTTCCTTCTACAGAGCGGCAATGTACTGTATAAACAAACAAAATGGCAACTGCACGAACGTTTGTCTGGATGGATGACGAGGTGGAGTTGCTACAGTAAATCTACACTATGATGGGGAAGCGTTGATAAATTCAATAGGGAGAGCAACACAAGCAGAGCTCGGGAGTCCACCATTATTGTTGTGATGGTCGACTTTCTCACGCATGCCTAGTGACTGGAAGCATGATGCGCATGTACGAAAAGTCTCCGTTTTCAGAGGAACTGCATATTGCAATTTTACATGACAACGGAGACGGTGCTGTTTCCAAAAAATTGCACTCTGGAACCCGTTTTCAAAAAGTTGCATTTTCAGGCACCCAAAATGCCACTGTCGTGTAAACGATCGGCCAAAACGCAACTAAAATTTACCGTTTTCAGATGAAATCGTTGTCATATAAACAGGACCTTTGCTTGTCCCTTGTTTTTCCTCACAATCACTATACTAACTCTAAAACCAAATGCACGATAATCAGGGCTGTACTTAGACCAAGTTACCTCATGAACTGGAGCCTCCAAATGTCTAAAATAGGTGGCTTCATGGAAAGATATAGCCTTAAAAAGTATATATGTTTACCAAAATGTGTATTGAATTTCCAGTAAAGAGATCACATAACTATGTTATTATCTACACCAGGCATAGGCCTGGAGGGGATCATGTGTTTGGTCGTGTGTGCATATGTGTGTGTAGCTCTCTAGCCACAGCTAATCTTGTGAACTACTGGACCAATCAGTCCAATATTTTGTGTTCCAGGATCTCTTGTGGTTGTGGTGATTCATATTACTTGAAAAACCTGTTTTATTTACTGTTTTGTACTATCTTTAACTGCTGACTCCTCAGTCCTCTTAACTGGCTGGTTGGGGAAGCAAGTTTTCTAGAAAATGTTTCGGCTAAAACATTAAGCCTTACCATGTGTTGCACGACATGTTTTGGCCTTCATCGTGACACAAAAACTGATATCCATACTATATTTATACGTTTGGTCTCATTTTGAACAGAAGCATCTGTAGATTAATTCCATATCTGATATGTTATGATCCACTAAACTCAAGCACGTTTCAAGATGAATAAGTCCCCATTTTTGTTAGCTTCACCACCATCTTGACTGTAAGGGAGCTGGGAAGGACAATTCTACCAGGCAGAGCTGCAGCCCGTTTTATTCCACCCGCCTCACATGCCCAGTTTTGTAGACATGCAGATTTTCATTGATTTGGTGATTTTTCTTTGATATTTGTGCTTCTAGTAAGCAGGTAGTGAGCAGATAGGTAAGCAGGTGGTAGTAAGCAGGTGCTTGTAACTAAGCAGGTGCTGTTATTAAATGGTTTCTTTTTTGTCTGCTTTAATTGTGTTTATTGCTGTTATTTTTTCTACTTTGTTGTGCTGTAACCTACAGAAAAAAGTTAATGCAATTCAAAGTTCTGACATACTAAAATAAGACAAGCTTAGCCAACTTCTGTTGTCTCAGTTTGTTAGAGTCTAGTTCCTCACTTTGTTTTATGCTGTTTGTTTTCATGTCGGTCTCTTGTATTGCACTATATGTTGGTTGTTTGTTCTGCTCCATCCATCCATCCATCCATCCATCCATCCATCCATTTTCATCCACTTATCTGGGGCTGGATTGTGCGAGCAGTAGGCCAAGCAAAGCACCCCAGATGTCCCTCTCCCCAGCAACACTTTCAAGCTCCCCCTGGGGGATCCGAGGTGTTCCCAGGCCAGATGAGATAATTCCTCCAGTGTTTTCTGGGTCTGACTTGGGGCCTCCTACCAGTGGGACATGCCCGGAACATCTCTAACAGAAGGTGCCCAGGAGGCATCCTAATCAGGTGCTCAGATTCTGTATCAGATTCTGTCTCATTCTTTCAGTCACTACCCAAGGTTTATGACCATGAGCAAGGGTTGGGACATAGATGGACCAGTAAATCAAAAGGTTCACTCTCCAGCTCAGCTCCCACTTCATGGTCTGGCACTGTACAAGACCAAAGATACTTGAACTCCTTCTTCCCCTAGAGGTGGCAATCCAGCATTTTCAGACAGAGAACCATGGCCTCAGACTTATAGGTGCTGACTTACATACAGACTGCTTTACAATGATCAACAAACCGCCCCAGTGCCTGCTTAAGGTCAAGGTGTGATGAAGCCAACAGAAGCACATCATCTGCAAAAAGCGGAGACGCAATTCGGATGTCCCCAAACGGGACCCCTTCCTTCCCCTAGCTGCACCTTGAGATCCTGTCCATGAATAACACAAACAGGATCAGTGACAAGGGACAAATGTGTGCTCTGCACATGGGATGTGGTAACAAGAAGAAAAGAACTGCAGTGAAAATGACCGTACCACCAAAAATATATTTATATTTATGTATATATATATATATATATATATATATTTTTTTAAGATATTTTTTGGGCATTTTTGCCTTTAATTGATAGGAAAGCTAAGCATGCAGGGGGGCGAGAGAGAGGGAAATGACATTCAGCAAAGGGCCACAGGCTGGAGTCGAACCCGTGCCGCTGAGGCAACAGCCAAACGTCAGATACGGACTAGTGTACCCGGCCAGATTAATGGTAACGGAGATGTGAAAATGTCTTATCGGCCCAAAAGAAGCATAGGATTACATCAAGCAACACTTCGGACAGTCACAGTAGATTAAGGAGAGGGTCACAAAAACCTTAAATACCCCAGCCAAGTGGACAATGGGACACTGGACTGCCTTTACCAACATCCACATCTCATTATGACAAGCGGTGAGAGGACACACAGCCGTCTTACTATTTTAATGTTACCATTTAAAGGTCAATTAGTCAAAATCTGTCCTTATTCTATAACTTTTTAAATGTCAATTCAAAATGATTTGAATACAGAGGACAGGAGGAGAGGCTGGCCAGCTGGAATGAACAAGGCTTGAACAATGAGAAGGTGTTTGCCCATCTTAAGTCATTATCACCAGATATAATATTTCTACAGGAAACTCATTTGAAAAATTATGCTCATACCCGACTTAAGTGTAAATGCATTGGAAATGTATACCACTCATCTTTTCCAGCAAAAGCTAGAGGTACCGCACTTATGATAAAGACACAGTATCTGATAAAGAAGATCACAGAAACCACGAGTGAATTGGAGGTTAAACCTTCTGCTACTCACTGAAAAAGAATTCTGTGATTATCTAAAAACACAGATATCCCTCTACTGGGAGGCATCTAAAATGTTTCTCAGGGGCTGTGTCATTTTATATGAAGCATCTAGAAAGAAGAAAAATAAGGTGAAATTACTTGAAATAGATCATCAAATAAAACTGCTAGACAGAGAAAATGCCCAAACACCCTCTAATGCATTACATAAGAAAACATCATTTTTGAAATATGAATACAACAAGATACTCTGAGCAAAAGTTAGCAAGGCATTCTTATATTCTTATACCCAACAAAAATTCAGTGATAATCCACACAGACTTTTAGCCTGGCAGCTCAGAAAACAGGAAAATGACCGTGCAATACACAAAAGTAAATCTGACAAAGGTGAGATCTTAACGAAATCCAAAGATATTAATGACAGATTTTTCCAATTTTATAAAAAGCTGTACACATCCAAAATTAATACAGACCACACTGCCATGGGATATTTTCTAGATAAATGCAACCTCTCACAACTAGATGAAGCAGAGTCATCTCAGCTGAACTCTGAAATTTCAATTAAAGAAATCCAAAAAGCCATGACCTGACTTAAGAGCAATAATGCCCCTGGCCCTGATGGCCTTCCCGGTGAGCTTTATAAAGGATTTAATGAAATTCTTTCTCCATACTTACATAGGATGTTTACTCAAGCTCACAATGATGGTGCCCTTCCTCCTACCCTAACGGAAGCAGTTATCACAATGATATATAAAAAGGGTAAGGACCCAGAAGAAGTGGGCTCCTTTCGTCCTATTTCTCTGTTAAACCAAGATGACAAATTGTTTTCCAAAGTTCTATTCGATTCCGAACCTACTTGAAAAAATCAACTCATTTGGAACCTTTTCTGGATATACGATAAATTGTAGTAAAAGTGAGTTGATGCCCATACATGTACAAGATGTCTCCTGGTTACAAAATCTTCCTTTTAAAATATCTACAGTGAAATTTACATTATCTAGGAATTCAGATTCCTAGAAACCTTCCTCCTGTTTTCTAAATTACAGTCAAATATACAATTCTGTAAGAACCTTCTAATATCATTATTTGGCAGAATTAACGCCATTAAAATGATCTTTCTGCCTCAATTACTGTACTTATTTTGTGTTTCTCGCTAAATCCTTCTTCAAACATTTAGACTCAGTTGTGACCCTTTTTTATGGAACAACAAAACACATGGAATTGGTAAGAAACACCTTTGTAAATCTAGAAAAGGAGGGGGTGTGGCACTTCCAAGTTTTCTATCATATTATTGGGCCTCAAATATGAGGATCATGACATATTGGCTCGATGATACAGCAATTCCACCAAGCTGGCTTAAAATGGAAAGAAAAGCTTGTAAACCTCACTCTGTAGGTGGCATTCTTCTGTCAACCTGTTGAAAACCCTCTTTATAATTGTGATGTAGTGATTCACACTACACTACACACATTTTAATCTGGAACCCATATCCCACACTCTACCCATTGTTGGAAACCTGACCTTTGCACCAGCTAATCTAGATAATGCTTTTACAATCTGGAAAAAGGCAGGTATCCACACTATAGGAGACTTGTACATTGAAGGCACCTTTGCTTCTTTTGCTCAAATATAGAGTAAATATAAACTACCAGGAAGTCACTTCTTCAGATACTTGCAAATAAGAGACTATGTTAGGAAATACATGTAAAATTTTGAATCTTTTAGAGGCTCCAGTCTTGACAGATGCCTTTAATCCACATCACACTCAGGAAAATTAATATCTTATATGTATGACACCTTACAATGTGTCAGCCAAGTTGATCATTCATTCATTCATTCATCTTCTAACCGCTTCATCCTCTTGAGGGTCGCCGGGGGGCTGGAGCCTATCCCAGCTGACATCGGGCGAGAGGCAGGGTACACCCTGGACAGGTCGCCAGACTATCGCAGGGCCAAGTTGATCATACTATAGTAAAAACTAAATTGGAGGAAGACATGGGGGTTGAGATCTCAAACACCCTGTGGAAGAAGAGCCTAGAGCACATCAATCGCTGTTCAGCGCAAGGCACTGTTTAATTCAATTTAAAATTCTACACCTCCAAGGAGTGATTACACAGAATATACCCCGAAATTCCTTCTTCTTGTGATAGATGCCTATTTACAAATGATACACTACTCCACAGTTTTGCGCTGTGTCCCACACTCTTATGGACAGACTTCCATATTTTGATAAGGTTTGGGCACTTCTCACTCAGTATCTGATCTCTGTGACCTAAAATCGACATTATGACGAAAGGGTAGGGCTGGTGGTGGGGGTTGTCCACACCCACTTAGCGAAGTTCTTCTACCCACAATTATCTGGAGCCCAATTCCAGACCCGTCTCGGCCCGTTCATGTAACACCTGTGATCTGATGTGTCCCTGTAATCTAGAGCTAGAGATATGGCAACATGTTCTCACCCCAAGTCATCACATAATTGAACTTTGTCAGTGGGCTTTCACGTCTACATATTACGCGCTAGGTATTCTCCTGCGTCTGCTGTTAATACTGCTGCAACCAATGCTGGGATGTCAACAAAAGCATGTGGTTAGACTCAGAAATAAACATCATGGCTCTCTCATTTGGCTCTACATTTATATAATTACATTCACACACATTACCAACTTGATAAGGGATGTTTTCCCCTCTGCCAAAGAAGTTATGTTTATGGTTCGGTTTGTTTGTCTGCAGGACTAGTGGCCTGATTTTCATTTAATTTGTTGGAGGAGCCAAGGAAGACCCAGTACACAAACAATGTTTTATACTTTCGTTAACATTGCAAGATTGTTGTTTTGCATCTTGTTGTAGCTGTTTCTGGTCTCTTTGTGGTCCCTTTGAAACTGTTAATGGTTGTTTTGCGTCTCAATGTAGTCATTTTGCATCTGAGAGCAATATGAGAGCCATTTATTGCTAGAGCTGTCCACTTGTGATCAAATCACCCAAGAGATTTAGATATCAATTCCTAGATGGCAGAAAACTTGCTTCAACTCAACCACGTCAAAACCAAGGTCTTAGTTATTGTTCCTGAGGCTCAGGAACAATACTGAGTTACTGACTAAACACAAAACTGCAAGACTGAGAAGACAAGGAAGAGTCCAAGGCACTCTCAGTTGAACAAAGTTAAAAAGCCTTTATTTTAATGGCTTGGTAACCTTGTTTCCCTTTAAAAAAAACTCCGACGTGTTTCGGCAATTAAGCCTTCATCAGGGAGTCAGGGAGTTTGACTCCAAGACTCTCAGAGTGGAACTCCAACAAACTTTAGTACGTAGAGATGATTCATCATGAACATGAACGATCTGAAAACGATCAGATAAATAAGATTTGAACCAGCTTAGTGCAGAACCTTTTAGGTCAATTAAATGTTCCAGTCTCTGATTATCACTTTAGTTGTTCTTTTATCTCAGACATGTCTGAATGTGTTACATACCTATTTAGGCTTCTTGACATGTTTCGGCGGAAACTTCCGCCCTCCTCAGAAGTGTCGCTTGGTGGTGGTTGTGATGCGTCTTTATCAGCTGATCTGTCAATCAGCTGATGTTAGGGAGGCGTGACCATCCTGTCAGATCAGCTGATAAAGACACGTCACAACCACCACCAAGTGACACTTCTGAGGAAGGCGGAAGTTTCCGCCGAAACATGTCAAGAAGCCCAAATAGGTATGTAACACCTTAAGACATGTCTGAGATAAAAGAACAACTAAAGTGATGATCAGAAATTAAAGACATAATGAACACCATTGAACTGTTCCAGTCTCTGTAGTAGAATTTGGTGATCAATTGTGTCAAATGCTGCACTAAGATCTAATAAAACAAGTACAGAGGTGAGTCCTTTGTCTGAAGCAATCAGAAGATCATCTGTAATTTTAACTAGTGCTGTCTCAGTGCTTTGATGCACTCTAAATCCTGACTGAAATTCCTCAAATAAATTATTATCGTGGAGAAAGTCACACAGCTGGTCTGCGACTACTTCCTCAAGGATCTTTGAAAGAAAGGGAAGATTAGAAATTGGTCTATAGTTGGCTAACACCTCTGGATCCAGGGTGGGCTTTTTTAGAAGAGGTTTAATTACAGCTACCTTAGATGATTGTGGTACATAGCCTGTTAATAAAGATATATTGATCATGTCTAATAAGTGAGTGTTAAACAAAGGTAAGACTTCCTTAAAGGAGAAGTCCGGTATTTTGCACTTTGAGCCCCATTTCTGGGTTGCTTATGATTAAAGTGTGTGGCCAAATAGTGACAATTGCTCACTTTCGGCGAATTTGGCTTTCCCCTGCCTGGCTTAACACTGCTGCCTATGGCCATGTGTGAATCTGTCCCTAAAACCACCCTAAACGTTCATTTTCAAAGCCATGAAACTCACTGAGTGGTCTGTGGTGTTCGTTGATGTTCTGACATAAAAATCGTATCAAACTGTGGTTTCCGTGATGATTTATTTGACATTTTGTCTCCCCCATTGGTTTTCTATAGAAGCCTCATTGTCTGTTGGTAGTAATCCGCCACCGGAAATGGAAAGGGGTTTTTTTACGACAAGGTTTTAATCATTGTAGTCTTTTAGCTCAGCGAAAGTGCCGGCTTGACAGTGCTGTGTGCGCTCCTGGAGGAAGAACGAGAACGAACAAAAAAGTTTTGTAATACGTTTAAACAACTGCACAATGGATTACTCACATGTAAACAACCGTCACAGTATGATGCCTTTGAACACAACGCCAACCTTGCTTCTTCTCTGTGTCCCATTACATTGCAATGGTTTCCTGCCGGTTGGCGACACCCACATAAAGGAGCATTATCACCATCAAGTGGGCTGGTAACGCTTCAGGGTCAAACGAACGATCAGGTGGAAGTTTACACATGGGTGTGAGGCAGCTGAAAAAATAGTTCCACAGTTGAGATGAATTGCGAAAACACGGATGGAAACCACAGTTTGCTACGATTTTTATGTGTATTTTTATTTTCCAGTGCTGAAAAGAAACCTGGGATTGTTCTTATTTTCTTCTATTAATGCTGAGTAATAGTTTGCTCTGGCATTGTGGAGGGCCCTCTTATACGTCTTGAGACTGTCTTCCCAGACTAAATGAGATTCTTCCAGTTTGGTTAATTGCCAGTTCCTTTCAAATTTTTGCAATATTTGATTGATTGATTGATTGATTGATTGATATGTTAATACCAGGTGCAAACTGGGCCTTTAGTCATTTTGGGTCTCTTTGAGGTTGTTTTGTGCCTCATAGTCATTTTGGTCTCGTAAACCTTGTTTAACACTTTCAGTATGGTGCCTTTGGAACCAAAAGTAACCCTTCAGACATAGTACTTAGACCCTAGGTTTGTTTAGTCACTCACTGCTCCGTCCAGCACTTGCTGTATTTCCTCATCACTGGTGACACAGATGGAAGGTTGCACATCAAATAGAACAGGCTGCATTGAGAGTCTCTCTCAATGGAATATTTAAAAATAGCAGTTCTGTGCATTTAGTCCTTCTCAGGCAAGTGCAGGGGATGTTGCCGTATCCCCCAGGAATGCAATGTTTTTTTTATTTTTTCAAGTCAGGATTAGAATATATTCAGTTCACATAATCCGGTCAAAATAAATATGTTTTTTTAAATGCTTGAAAATCCATTATTAAGTTATTTTACTACAGCTGCAGCGAGGGGCAGCAAACATCCTTTCATTTTGTAGTTACAGTTTACGAATATATGTAAGACTTGCCACGGTATGAACAGTGGTTACAGAAGCTTCAAAACCAGCCACAACTCAGCGCTAAGCAAGAGTGACTATCCTCTATTGACAAATCAACAGACTGCAGTGTTTCTAGCACCACCCTTTAGTACCAGATCTGTGCATTAGGTACCCCAACAGAGGGGTGACCAAAAATGTACTTTTCACAACTTTTCACAGTGGAAACAAAAAAAAAGTGTACTGAACTGAACTGAACGATACCTGACTGCTTGGTGGAATCAGGGTTTTTGTGGTAGTTTGGATCCGTTTATGGTCATTTTTGCATCTCGTAGTCATTTTGGGTCTCTTTGTAGTTATTTGCCTGTCTTTGTAGTCATTTGGGGACTCTGTAGTTATTTTGCATGTCTTTGTGATTATTCTAATATTGCAAATATTTCACCCCCGATGAAATCACAGTGACTGTTAGAGTCACACAGCCTATTGTATGAAAACAGCAGCATTTTTTGTCTGTGATGAAATATTAAGCAGTGAACTTCAGGTAACACTTTTCCTCCAACAAAGCACTCACGTAATATTTTGAAATTAAAGTATTAATTTCAGCTCTGCAGGTGGATGAATGACAGATGTTATACCTTCCCAGCAGAGTGCTATGTTGCATGGTGGCATGGTGTGGTTTATGTATCATCAGTGTTTCGTTTGTTTTGACCATATCTATGGCCTTTCAGGTAACAGGGTACTGTGACTTTCACTGAGGACAGCTTCTCTCTACCTGCTACCAACAGCTAAACACTGTAAGATAAATGCTGAGCTGTGGTGAGTGAGTGTCCAAACTGTGAGAAAGATTTTAAATGACTATACAGCAATATGTGTAATATTGTTGGAGAAAAATAAGATATAGATAGATATAGCGCCATTTTCAGACTTCTTTTTTTAACATCTACTAATCAACAAATGCATGGTTTCTTTAAGTGCTGGTGTAAAACTAAGATTTCTCATGGATGGATACAAACTCAACAATGTGTTAACTCATGCAATAAAAAAATACTTATGCTTTTAGGCACACACTAGAGGTATTTTAAAACCAAACGTTATTTAATTATTTTTTAATTTAAGCTAAAAAAAAAAGTGGAAATACTCATGTTGGGTTTATTTTTTTGTAAAATTATGTGTTATATATTCAAAATAGGTTCTATTTATTCCCTTTTTACTATTATTAAAGGTATTTAGGTTGAGTTCTTTTCATTTTTAAAATAGTATAACACTTCTTGAAGTGGGGTTGTATCTTTGTGTAAATGGGGGTATTTTTATGGAAAGGAAGATGCATTTTTGATCACCATGATTCTTTTTAAGAAACTGTCCCATACAGCTGTAAATCATGTGTCATGTGTGTCATAAAAACCACAGAGTGTGTTTTTGATAAAAGCAGTGAGTCTTAGCTCTTCCTTTATGCAGATACACTGCCAAACATAAAACAGGTAGGTTGCCATCACAAACAGCATGCAGGTGAAAATATTTTTACACACACTCAGAGGCTCTGAGCAGATGCAACACACAGTGTACTGCAGTATAGTGTATGTGATAAGACCTCAGAGTCCATTTAATTGTTCTGATGAGATTAAAAAGTAAATTTGCAGATTAAAACATATACATTCATTCTCTGGGGCCATCAAGTTACAGAAGGAATGAAAATACACTGAGTTTACAATCACTGGTCCTCTTTTAACCTTTTAGTAAGGGGTTTCAGCATGATGTAGGTATTAGAAGTGATGTCCTAACCCAGGCCTTAGACCTAGACTATAAATATAGAATTCGCACTTCTTAAATTCAAGAAAACACTGTAGTAGTGACATGCACTGACATGAACTAGAGCTAAAACTGTACAGATATGTTAAAGAAAGTAGGCTACAGTATGTCAGAGTGCTTTTCTATTTCTGGGGGTAGGAGGAGAGAAGCTTCAGCCTCAAGTGTCACTACGACCTCTCAGAACAGTGTAAGACTATTAGCACATAGCTGACCCAGACAGGCAGCTCACTTTCCTAGAGGCTACTGCAAAGTCCACGCTCAAGTCTGTGAGATAACTGACACTCATTCAGCATGGCTCCAGGGCCAGAAATGAGCTGTGCTCTGGCCTTATTGTGTTGTCACATCATGAGCAGATTTATTTTCTTTTATAGATTTATAGACAAATAATATCATCATTTCAGTAAGAGCATCAGATCAGGAAACACCTATAGGTGTCGTTCTGGAGGACATGAACATTTTTACATTTAATTTGGACAACTTTTTTTGAAATCCTGGCTCAGGTCGTGACTTTGGATAATCCCAAGAACAGCGCTTAATTCACTTCGGTTGTACTGGGGTGGAGGCAAAATCTCAGAGTTAGTTATCTCTCAACCTGTACAATTTCAACTAAATCTGCATGGACAGATATACACAAAGGACGTTAGTAAATATATTACAATTTTTGTGAACTGACTCTTTAACTTTGCCGATTTTCAACCAGCTCATGTCATAACAGTGTGGGTAGTATGTGTAATTGCTGTTTCTCTACTCTTTATGTCCTAATGCTTCTACAATTTCTCTCAAACTCAGACCAAACTCAGACCAAACAGTAAAACTAAGCAGTGCTGATCAAATATAAATCAAGATTCTGTTACTGTGTTGTTTATTTCTCACCTCTAATGTATTCAGAAACATATTTTAGCTTACTGTTTTACTGTAATGTTGCTTATGGTTATTACCAGCCGGCATCCATATTGCTTTTGGATGTACCACGTCACCCACCAGTGGGAGCATTTATTGGTCCGCTGTGGCGCAGTGCATTCTGGTGGTTGTGGGTTTTCTACCTCTTTAGCACAAGCAAATGCCACAGGTCTTTTTATTTATTTCCTCCGGTCATGTAGCACAGATTACAAATGTATTTTTGTCTTTCTTCTGTGTAGACATCCCAACTTTACAAAGAGACCCTCTTTCCAGTAGTAAAATACTTTCTCTACTTTCTATATGCAAGATGCAATGTTCTTGAAGTGGATAAAAGCTTTATTAGTACCGGGGCGTCAGTGGCTTAGTGGTGGAGCAGGCGCCCCATGTACAAGGCTGTTGCCGCAGCGGCCCAGGTTCGACTCCGGCCTGTGGCCCTTTGCTGCATGTCACTCCCTCTCTCTCTCCCCCTTCATGCTCATCTGTCCTATCAATTAGCTGCAAAAAGCATAGTTAACTGTTAATAAGTGCATAATAAAGGATTTATTAAGCTTAATAAGGCACTGTTCTTGCTTTAGATCCGGTAGCTGCAAAAAAAAAAAAAAAAAGCATAGTTAACTGTTAATAAGTGCATAATAAAAGATTTATTAAGCTTAATAAGGCACTGTTCTCGCTTTAGATCCGGTAGCTGCAAAAAAGCATAGTTAACTGTTAATAAGTACATAGTTAACTGTTAATAAATGCATAATAAAGTATGTTTTAATCTTAATAAAGCAACAAAAAATCTTAGTAAAGGTTTAACAATGACATAATATGTAAGTTAGTTGACTCAATAAATGTGTTTGTAATGCTATTATAAACAGTTGTAAGAAACTCATAAGGCTTTTATTAACGTTCTTAAGCAGTCTATGAACTGTTAACAAGTTTCTTATAAGTGCTTATAAATGTCTTATAATCTAACAATTAACATGTTTATAATGCTATTATTAACACTTATATAGTCTTATTAAACATTTAATAATGTTAATAAGCATCTTATAAGGAGTTATAAGCACCTTATTACATATTAACTAACGCTTATTACAAGGACCTTAAAATAAAGTGCTTCCTAAAGGCCCATTCTCCACCCAACACATTGTTGGGTGGTGGTTCTCTCTATGGGCCCCCCACCTCACAGGACCCAGCGGCGCTGCCTGCACTGTCTATATTTATGCCCCTGACTGTAAGTGTGACTCTCTCAGATTGCTGCAGTAGAAGCTCTTCAGCTAGATACACAGGTCTTTAACAAACTGAATATTATTGACCAACAAATGAGCACATAAGGATCACTCAGGTAGAGTGGAAAGTTTTCTCTAGAAACACTACACTGTTTGTTGTCATCTTACACACATGGCAGCACGACCAGCATTTATCCTTTCACAGAGCATAACGTGTTGGGTTTAGAGGCTGAACTTTGCATCACAGTAAACATTATGGATGTCAATATTGATGGTGCTCGACAGCAAATGTCAGAAGGGGCTCCTGAAGGCATATTCCATTCCAGTAGGAGTTAGTCAGTGTTCAGTGTGAGGAGGAGCTACAGGACATCTTGAGACTGTTTCATACACATCTATAAAGTGCTCTTTACATGCTGCTCTCAAACCAGTCTAATGCCACTGAGATAGACAAACATAAAATCTGATTCATTTAAAGCTTTGAAAGTGAGTGACGTTACCCCTTTAAGATAAAAACTGTGTTTCAGTAATCAACATCCTCTCTGCTCTCCAGCTGTTGCTCAATTGAGCCATCTCTAGAATGAGAAAATTGACAAATAAATACATAAATACATTTTAAAATACATACAGAAAAAATACATTTTAGAAAATAAAAAAATAAAAATAAATGTAAAAATGTTGGTGTGTTTTCCTTAAAAGAAGTTTTTAGATATTTTTAGAAATGTGTGTTTTTTTTTCCTGCTGCTGCTGCAGTCATCACTGCTTTTTTTTTTTTTTTTTAAATATATATATCATTAAAACAATTCATTCCACATGGACACATGTGGACATAACACAAACCACAAACGGCATATTTCCTGATCGGAAGGAAATACATACAGTTTGAACATGTCTTACATACAATACAAAAGCTGCCTTTACGAAACTTTTTTTTTTTTGGTTAGGGACACTGCATTGTACAAATACTCATGGTTGCAGTAAATTAGCCTTTTGTCCACTTTACAGCCACCTGTTGTTTGTATAGCTTTTATGTCACTAAGATTTTCCAAATCTAAATGTAAAGGAAACACCATACATAAAAGATACAATGGGAACAGAGGCATTTCTACCATTTTTTTTCCCCGTTAAAGGGTTTTTTGGGGGGGTTTTCCTTATCCGCTGCGAGGGTCCAAAGGACAGAGGGATGTTGTATGCTGTAAAGCCCTGTGAGGAAAATTGTAATTTGTGATATTGGGCTTATAAATAAAATTGATTGAATTGATTGATTGAATCTATATACAGTAGAAAGCAATCCAGAAATGAGAGTAATCAGAAGAAACACCACAATAAATACAATTTGAATTATTAATCCACATCACAGCTGTAAGAGTATGAATGCATGTGGGAATGAGTGAGATCTAGTTTTAATCCTAAACTTCAAAACCACAACTTGATGACTAAGTAATGGTTGGTTTTCAGCCTGTAACAGGGTGTGGCAGTAAAGCTTTCTTAGTACTTAAACTCTGATCCTCTTCTCTCATGCTTTGTAACCAAATAACCACGTATATCTAAGTAGATTTTAAGGTACTTGTTCTTTACTTGTGTATTTCCATTTTACGCTTCTTTATACTTCTACTCCACTACTCCAGTTCAGATGGAAATATTGTACTTCTTACTGCACTGAGCAAACAATCATCTGACTGCTTTAGTTCCCTCCTTAATTAAGAATTTACAATGAGAAACATATGACAAGCTTTCTGGGTACCCTGGCTTTCTCCCCAGAAGTTTGTTTCTTCTTTAAACCTCATCAATCATCTCATACCCTTCAATTTATCTTGTGACTCTTTGGAGGGATGGAACCCCTTGGTTAGGAACCACTGGACTAACAGCATTGAATGAGGTATTATATGAAGTATTATAACCACCTCGAACAGCTACAGCACAACTAAAATGCTGCTTACATGCTGATGCATCAATATTAACAATCTAATATTGTCATCTACCAGGGATAGACTGATATGGATTTTTTAGGGCTGATGCCGATACCGATTTTTTTCCATCACCCTTAGCCGATGACCGATTATGGACTGCCGATTTTCTTGAGCCGATATTTGGGGCTGATACTGCTTTTGCTCCCTCAATTTACATAAAAAAAATGACACAATGATAACAAATATTACAGGTCTCAAGTTTAAAATAAGAAACATTTATTGAACAGTAAAAAATACTAAAACAAGATGGAAAGTTGAGGTAGAACAGGTAGAATATTATTATTATTATTATTATACATTCAAATAAAAAAAAGAGTTCAGTGCTCTTAAATCTTCCAGTAATGTCTTTATAAAATAAACAAATATTTAAGCTGAAGCATAAATAAAACAACAACTACTGTACACAGTAGGATTCAACAGCTTTGTTCAACTTAACCACATACTTTCAAATGAAAAAAAGTGCCAGGGAAAAATAAATCCGCGAACCCACGCGCATATCGGCCGATGCCGATACAAGTAAAAAACTCAAATATCGGCCCAATATATCGGCCGGCCGATGTATCGGTCTATCCTTATCATCTACACACATGGGTGTAGGTTTCATTTCAAAATTGGAAGAGACCCATTCAAAAATTTGAGCAAATTTAGAGCATCAAAAAACATTTTCTGCATGAATTTATGGTGTAAAAGTCTTGAATTAAAAAAATGCTACTTCATGTTTTTATTAGGTAGGGGGTGGGGGAGGGCTATGTATACACAGCCTATGTGATATCAGTCGCCAGGACAGAATTAGTAATCCTACTTTCAGTATACACACTACTTACATAGGAATGACTTGTTTTTACATCGTGGTATTGGTATGGAAGGATCTGAGTGGCCTACTTTCTCCCCCAGTGGAAGACATTTTGGTGCCATCTGCTGTTTAAAATCAATGTGATAACTGCAGTGTAATCTAAGTGTAAGAGTACATACTGGTATCAGAATACCTTAATATATAATTTATATTATACATTTATAACACATTATAAATATAGCTATAATTGACACTGCTCAAGTACAGTACTTAAGATACTGTTTAACAGTTTATCCCAGGCTTTTTGACTTGTAGCATTTATGTGCAGTGTAGTGCTTATACAAAATGAGTGTTTACTTGTGGCTCCTTTTCATATTCCAGATGTGTATATATGTTTTGTTAACAGTTCCTCTAAAGAGACATGTCTCCTCTACACTTCTCACGTTTCATTTCAGAGCCTTTTTTTTTTTCTTCTTTCCTCTCCCATTAATCATGTCGTAACCCTTCAGAATTATTTAGTGACCCTTTGGAGGGACCCGTCCCTATAGTTACCGAAATGTATAGGAAAGCAGTTAAAACTACTTTACATCTTTCACTTTTACATCTTTCACCACTGCATTTGCATATAAATTCCTCAGTAAGAATTCAGTTCATTTTTTTTTAATAAAGCCTAATATAACAAACCACAATTTGCCTCAGAGCGATATACAACATATGACATCCCTCTGCCCTTGGACCCTAAGGAATAAGGAAATCTCCACAAAAAACCCTTAAGTGGTAAAAAAAGGAAGAAATCTCAGGAAGAGCAACCGAGGAGCAATCCTTCCCCCAGAAAGGACAGATGTGCAATAGATGTTGTGTGGGCATGTCTAAGTGGTAGGACACCATGGATGCATTCCGAATTGCATACTTTTTCTTTCTACTTTTAGTAGGTACTGCAACTGCCCTTAAAATAACGTACCGTTGCATGCAGTATGCACACAGTCAGGACACACAACTTCCTTAAAACATTACGCCCTGAACTTTGACCCTCTTACTTTTATATCCGTTACCATGGAGATAAAACAAAAGGCAGTTCACCGAGCTCACCAGATATGGAGGTCAACCCAGAGAGCTCTGCTGTTGTTATTTTGCAACAAGTAATATCTGCATACATTGTGGTTTCTAACATATTAATGATAGTAAAATTACAGAGGCTTATTAGTTAGATTATTAGTCACCTGAATGCGCTGTCATCCATCATTGTGACTTCTGACAGCTGTCAATGAGCTGTCAAGCAGTCATCTGTTTGCGGCTCAGTCGATGTGACGAATCATCTGCTGCACGGAGGATTGTGGGTAAGAATAGCCAGAAAAGCATGCTGGCTTGCATACTGCAAAATCAGACCGGGTGTAGTAGAACATCCTGGTATTTTTTCTGCATACTGCATTTGAAATACTAATACTAATACTACATACATAATCTTTTTCTGGCATACCATATAGTGTGCCTGGTGAAACCATCCTGATCTCGCGAGCTCATATTCTATTTCCCTCTGTAGATCAGTCTGGCCATGGCATCATAAACGCGAATTCTGGCATCGGTTTTGGCTTAACCAATCATAACCATTTATTACTTCAGGACGGGTTATTTGAAATCACGTCATCAGAATAGGAGGGACAAGGAGCAGAGTGAATGCATTTCGTAAACAACCAACATGGCTACTGCTTTTGAAACTGCTATGGTAAATGTGTTGAACGAACTGGAATGTATATTTTCTTTAAAAGCAGAGCAAACGGCTGCACTGAAAGCTTTTATTTAAAAAAAGGCCGTCCTTCCTACGGGATTTGGTAAAAGTTTAATTTACCAACTGGCTCCGTTGATCGGGAAAAAGATGGGACTCAGTGAAAACCCAGTGGCTATTGTTGTTTCTCCGCTAGTTGCTCTCATGGAGGAGCAGGTCAGGGAAGCGACCAAGCTGGGAATCACAGCCATGCAACTCAGAGTCCACAGTGAGGAGGAAATCCGCAAAGACGGCAATATTCTTTCAATCAGGAGAGACATGTTTTTTGGTTAGGAAAGAAAATATTTAATTACAAATGCACATGAGAATGAAATGTGAAAATGTGAAAAGTCTTTGGCGATTAGACCCCTTTGACATGGAGAGCTATAAGGAGGGTGATGGATCCGTAGCCAATTAGGGAAACCCCCCCGGGGTCTAGACGATGGTGGTCGTAGAGGAAGTGAGAGGAGATGAGGGTTAGATGGATGGGTGCTGATGATCTGGATGAGTGGAGGTATGAGTCTTCAGGTTTGTCTTTGACCTTGGATGTAACGGCTGGAGGTGAAGGGGTGGAGGAGGGGCAGCGATTCTGCCTAGAATGACAGCTGAAAGCAGCAGAGGAGAGAACAGATTTAAAATCTCGTAGTGACAACCTGATTGGCTGATGAAGGTCGTGGCTAATTACAATAGGACAGCTAGAAGAGAGCACGCCCGGAGGCAGCTGATTGGAGGAAGCAGTGGGAGTGAGAGTGGGAGAATTGTGAATGAATGAGCACAGAAAGGTCTTCCTGATTGAACTTACGCTGAGCTTCATTTCCCAGATATCATCACAGCTCATCTCCGCTGCACGCTGCATGCTGCACGCTGCATGCTGCACGCTGCATGCTGCATGCTGCACGCTGCACGCTGCACGCTGCAATTCAATTCAATTCAATTCAATTCAATTCAATTCAATTCAATTCAATTCAGTTCAGTTCAGTTCAGTTCAATTCAATTCAAATAACTTTATTCATCCCTGAGGGGCAATTTAAGAGCAGCACACTGAGTAGTTCAGTGATGGCTGTGAGTTGAGCAGGAGGACAGCTCTGGGAACAAAAGTCCTACAGCCTGGGCAGCGAAGACGACGTCCAGAGGGAAGCCACTCAAACACTGCAAACAGGGGGTGTGATGGGTCCTGAAGGATCCTGCTGGCTTTCTTCACAGTCTGTTGCTCGCAGAGGGATCGTACAGGTAGACCAATGATTTTGGAGCAGATTTGCACTTTCTTGCTGGTCTGTTTACAGTGGCGTTGTGCTAGCCTACATCATACGTTTCGTTTACTCTGATTGGTTTTCCGTCTTTCCAATTGCGTGAAGGGGCACTTTGAGTGACAGCTGTTGATACCGCCCCTCGGGAATAGAGGAAATGTACAGTCCATGTCCAGATCCATTTGCGTTTTGCGAATTGGGTCTGGCAACAGCAGGCTAATAGTGTGGTAGTATGGACTGGAACGCACAGCAACTTGGATAGACCCAGAACCTGGTGGAAGGACAGTATATCACATGTGGCTTGAGAACATCTCAGGATCCCCTGAGATGACCTCTAAGATGTTGCCAGGGAGAGGGATGCACTTGCCCATTCTGCTGTCATTGCAGCCCAGCCTCAGATAAGCAGCAGAAAACAAAAGGATGGATTATTACTTTATCAGTTTTTATTAGAATTTTTTATTTACATTATGGCCATTTATTACAGTATGAGTTTTGACATACCCTATAGCAGAGGTCTTCAACGTTTTTCAGGCCAAGGACCCCCAAACTGATGGAGAGATGGAGCAGGGACCCCCTACCATATATTTTGTATATTAAATTGTGTTTTATATTAAACTGGGCCTAGTACCATGTATAAATGTACCTTGATATTGTGCATTCAATACTAAGCTATTCAGATAATACACAGGTTCATATATTCATGTTTTTATTTTAAACATGTGCAAGGTACAGTGAGTAGGGTGGCTTTGCCACTGCGATTTATAAACATATCTTGTCAACTGATACCAATGCCAATATCAACACTGTCTGTCAACTGCATGATAATCAAGCATGCAAGCTATTCAAATTGACGTTTCTATTTTAAACATAAATGTGGAAACAGAAGTGAGTGATGGCCTATTAGTGCTAGTGTTGTCACGATACTAAAATATCAAACTCTATACCGATACTATTTTCGAGAAAGAGAGAGAAAAAGAAATACCTAAATTACAGGTATATATTGCTTTAAAAAAAAAAAAAAGTCAGAACATCACAAAAATAACAACAATAACACAATCTTTAGATCAGGGCTATTCAATTACAATTTCAACTGGGCCAGATTTTCAGATTCAGATTCAGATTCAGATTTTTATTCGCACACCACACAAAATCAACGTGTCAACACTTACACAAGTACAAAACACAATTGTGTGGAGTTCCAGGTCTCCCATGAAGCTACTTAAAGCTTATGAGCTGATGAAGCCAGAAGAAAGTAATCAGTTAACTAAACTCCATAACTGCCTTAAAGACATAAAAACTTGGATGAGCACCAATTTCCTGATG